>NC_143049.1:5987500-6262500 GCF_057628025.1 Oncorhynchus mykiss
TGATGTTTTACGGGCTCCTAACCAACTGTGCTGTATTGTTTGTTTTTGTTTGTAACTCATTTTGTACATAATATTGCTGCTACTGTCTCTTATGACCGAAAAGAGCTTCTGGGCATCAGAACAGCGATTACTCACCTCAAACTGGAAGAAGCTTTTTCCTATGCCTATGCCCACACATATTGTCTCAATATGTTTTTATCCATTTTAATGGATGGCTGAACGACGACACGAATAATATAGAGCTGGCGGGATTTTCCATGCACCGGCAGAACACATAAGCTACGTCTGGTAAGACGAGGGGTGGGGGTGTGTGTCCATTTGTCAATAACAGCTGGTGCCCAATGTCTAATGTTAAAGAAGTCTTGAGGTATTGCTCACCTGAGGTAGAATACTTAATGATAAACTGTAGACCACACTATCTACCAAGAGAGTTCTCATCTATATTATTCATAGCCGTCTATTTACCACCACAGACCGATGCTGACATTAAGACCGCACTCAACCAACTCTATAAGGCCATAAACAAACAAGAAAATGCTCATCCAGAAGCGGCACTCCTAGTGGCCGGGGACTTTAATGGAGGCAAACTTAAATCCGTTTGACCAAATGTTTTGCAGCACTGTTACTCTAGACCATCTACCTTACCGGCAGTGAGACAGTGCCTCTTGGAGGTCCAAGAGACAGTGCCTCTTGGACCTCCTCCAGGAATCTCTCCAGCAGCCTTTAGATATGGTATTTATGTATGTTGTGCCAGGACTTCCAGGGTTTTCCACCCCTCCTCTCCCAACAGTCACAGGTCACTCAGTCGTAGTAAGCCCACTGCCATCAATCGCCTCTGCAGGGTGGCTGACTGAACCGATCTCAAAGGGATGGCTGGGTTGTGGAGGATAGGCTCCTCCCACACCCATAGCGTGTGCCTTATTAGCTGCCAGGCCCTCAGCACCGCAGAGTAAAAGTCTGAGAGACCTGCTGTACTCAGCCTCTCCAGCCTCATGAGGAACAGCTGCCGGTCAACCCTTATTCGTCAGCTTTCCTCAGCAGTGCGCATGCTGGTTCCTTCCAGCCGACATCAGTATGGTCAAGCAGTCTCTACACCGCCTTAAATCGGAATGCAGCCACCCTGCTCTCCAGTTCCACCACGCCCTGTCCTCCTTCGTTTACAGATATATACAATACTGCCGCTTTCAGCCAGTGATGGCCTGAACAGAAAAAAATCTACCAGCTTGTGTTGCAGGTCGGCCCCTCCCAGTTCTTCCTGACTCACCTCTCCGAGCCCAGGTACACACCCAAAATGTTAAGCCCTTCACAACCCCACTGAAAAACTCCTGGAAGCAGAGGGAGTGGCCTATACCTCCATGCTCCACATAACAGAACTTTGCTCTAGCCCCAGTTCACCTTAGCTGATGAAGCTCCCTCGTACACCTTCAGACTAGTCTCTAGTGCCTCCATATCCTGCCCATCCCTGACCATCAAAGACACATCATCTGCATATGCCGACACTGCTATGCCTGTCAACACACCAATGCCTGTCCAGCACACTCACTGCAGTCTCCTGCGTAGGAGGCCCAATGGCAAGTGTATATAGCTACCCCAATAGAGGGCATCCTTGTCTAATGCCCCGCCTCACCCAGACTGGCCTACTGAGTCCCCCTCTCACCTTGACCATACATGACGCATCAGCATACCCAAACACAGACATCACATTATATAGATCCTCATGGTCCACTCTTTCAAGCCTTCTCTTGATCTAAAGAGACCAGTCCAAAATTCATATTAGAACCTCTCGACAAGTCCAACATGTCCCTGATTAAGAACAAATTGTCCGTGATTGAGCGTCCCGGTACACAATATGTCTGGTCCTTGTGTACAATAGAGTCAATATCGGACTTCAGTCTGTTAGCAAGGACCTTGGCAAATATCTTGTAGTACGCACAGTGCAATGGCACAGGCTTCTAGTTCTTAACCTCTCTAGGGTATGTGGGATGCTAGTGTCCCACCTGGCCAACATCCAGTGAGATTGCAGAGTGCTCAATACAGAGTTAACTCAAATACAGAAATACTCATTATAAAATTTCAGAAAATATACAACTATTTTACATTGGTTTAAAGATTAACTTCTTGTGAATCCAACCACGGTGTCAGATTTTAAAAAAATGCTTACGGCAAAAGCATACCTTACGATTATTTGAGAACAGCGCCCAGCAGACAAATCATTACAAACAGTAACCAGCCAAGTAGAAGAGTTACACAAGTCAGAAATAGAGATACAATTTATCACTTACCTTTGATGATCTTCATATGGTTGCACTTAGAAGACATTAATTTATTCAGTAAATGTTCCTTTTGTTCGATAAAGTCTCTCTTTATATCCCAAAAAACGTTTTCTTCAGTAATCCCCAGGCTCAAACGCAGTCACAACAGGCAGACAAAAATTCAAAATTGTATCCGTAAAGTTCAAAGATACATGTCAAACGACGTTTATATTCCATCCTCAGGTTGTTTTTAGCCTAAATAATCTATTATATTTCAACCGGACAATAACGTAGTCAATATAAAAGGTAAACAAGCAAGGCACTCTCTCGGTCGCGCGCATGAAAAAGCTCTGCGTCACGTTTGGGTCCGTGAAAAATCTCTAGGCCACTGTAGTGTCAACTCATTCCGACTGCTCTTACTCCCTCATTTTTCAGAATACAAGCCTGAAACCATTTCTAAAGGCTGTTGACATCTTGTGGAAGGCATAGGAACTGCAATTTGAGTCCTAAGTCAATGGATACTGTAATGGCATTGCATAGAAAAGTACAACAACAAAAACAAATCCTACTTCCTGAATGGATTTTTCTCAGGTTTTCGCCTGCCAAATCAGTTCTGTTATACTCACAGACACTACGTTAACAGTTCTGGAAACTTTAGAGTGTTTTCTATCCAAATCTACCAAGTATATGCATATCCTATCTTCTGGGCCTGAGTAGAAGGAAGTTTAACCTCTTAGAGCTCTAGGGGCGCTATTTCATTTTTGGATAAAAAACGTTCCCGTTTTAAGCGCGATATTTTGTCACGAAAAGATGCTCGACTATGCATATTCTTGACAGTTTTGGAAAGAAAACACTCTGAAGTTTCAGAATCTGCAAAGATTTTGTCTGTAAGTGCCCCAGAACTCATTCTACAGGCGAAACCAAGATGATGCATCACCCAGGAATTAGCAGAATTTCTGAAGCTCTGTTTTCCATTCTCTCCTTATATGGCTGTGATTGCGCAAGGAATGAGCCTACACTTTCTGTCGTTCGCCCAAGGTCTTAGCAGCATTGTGACGTATTTGTAGGCATATCATTGGAAGATTGGCCATAAGAGACTACATTTTCCAGAGGTCCGCCCGGTGTCCTTTGTCTAAATTTGTGCGTAATCTTCAGGTGCGGTCATTTTCTCCTGGGATTCAGGAGAGAAAGCATGTATCCAAGAACGATGTATCAATGAAGAGATATGTGAAAAACACCTTGAGGCTTGATTCTAAAAAACGTTTGCCATGTTTTCAGTCGATATTATGGAGTTAATTTGGAAAAAAGTTTGCGTTTTGAGGACTGAATTTATGGATTTTTTTTGGTAGCCAAATGTGATGTATAAAACGGAGCTATTTCTAATACACAAGGAATCTTTTTGGAAAAACTGAGCATCTGCTATCTAACTGAGAGTATCCTCATTGAAAACATCAGAAGTTCTTCAAAGGTAAATGATTTTATTTGAAGGCTTTTATGTTTTTGTTAATGTTGCGTGCTGGATGCTAACGCTAATGCTAACGCTAAATGCTAACGCGAAATGCTAACTCTAGCTAGCTACTTTTACACAAATGATTGTTTTCCTATGGTTGAGAAGCATATTTTGAAAATCTGAGATGACAGTGTTGTTTACAAAAGGCTAAGCTTGAGAGATGGCATATTTATTTCATTTCATTTGCGATTTTCATAAATAGTTAACGTTGTGTTATGCTAATGAGCTTGCTGATAGATTTACACAATCCTGGATACAGGGGTTTTTTCATAGCTAAACGTGACGCAGAAAACGGAGCGATTTGTCCTAAACAAATAATCTTTCAGGAAAAACTGAACATTTGCTATCTGAGAGTCTCCTCATTGAAAACATCTGAAGTTCTTCAAAGGTAAATGATTTTTTTGAATGCTTTTCTGTTTTTTTGTGTAAATGTTGCCAGCTGAATGCTAATGCTAAATGCTACGTTAGCCATCAATACTGTTACACAAATGCTTGTTTTGCAATGGTTGAGAAGCATATTTTGAAAATCTGAGATGACAGTGTTGTTAACAAAAGGCTAAGCTTGAGAGATGGCATATTTATTTCATTTCATTTGCGATTTTCATGAATAGTTAACGTTGCGTTATGGTAATGAGCTTGAGTCTGTATTCACGAACCCGGATCCGGGATGGGGAGATCAGAAAGGTTAATTTGGGCACGTTTTTCATCCAAAATTCCAAATGCTGCCCCCTACCCTGCCCCCTACCCTAAAACGTCCCCTTTTTGGGCAGGAGAGTCAGAGCCATCCGACGGCAGCTTATCGTCAACTTTCCTACCCCGACACACTCACGCAACAGTCAAATTATTCCCTATAATTTTTTATAAAACTCCACTGGGAGTCCATCGACCCCAGGTGCACGGCCAGGGGACATCTGGGTTACGGCCTCTGCCAGTTCATGGGACAATAGGGGAATGTCCATTTCATGCCTCTGTGCCAGAGAGAGCTTAGGGAGTTCTGCAAACAAAATCTGAGCACACATAGGATCACATAGTTCTGCCCTACACAACACCACAGTCTGCTCTCACATCACAGTCCGCTCCCAAGGACTGTGGGCTCTCATTCTCTGTGGATGACGTGAGTAAGACATTTAAGCGGGTTAACTCTCGCAAGGCTGCCCAGACGGCATCCCAAGCCGCGTCCTCAAAGCTTGCGAAGACCAGCTTGCTGGAGTTTTTACAGACATTCAATATATTCCTATCTGCTGTCCCCACTTGCTTCAATATGACCAAAATTGTTCCTGTACCCAAGAAAACAAAGGTAACCGAACTAAATGACTATCGCCTCGACCCGTAGCACTCACTTCTGTCATAATAAAGTGCTTTGTGAGGCTAGTTAAGGATCATATCACCTCCAATTACCTGCCACGCTAGACCCACTTAAATTGGCATAAAGGTACAATAGATCTACAGATTATGCAATTTCCATCACACTGCACACTGCCCTATCCCATCTGGACAAGAGGAATACCTATGTAAGAATTATGTTCATTGACTACAGCTCAGTCTTCAACACCCTCCAAGCTCATCATTGACCTTGGGGTCCTGGGTCTGAAGGCCGCCCTGTGCAACTGGGTCCTGGACTTCCTGACCGGCCACCCCCAGGTGGTGAAGGTAGGAAGCAACACCTCCACTACGCTGATCCTCAACACAGGGGCCCCACAAGAGCGCGTGCTCAGCCTACTCATTTACTCCATGTTCACCCATGACTGCGTGGCCATACATGCCTCCAACTTAATCATGAAGTTTCCAGACAACACAACAGTAGTAGGCCGGATTACCAACAATGACGAGACAGCCTACAGGAGGAGGTGAGGGCCCGGGCGGATTGGTGCCAGGAAAATAACCTCTCCCTCAACAAAACGAAGGAGCTGATCAGGTGCAACAGTGCCTCTTCAACCTCAGGAGGCTGAGGAAATGTGGCTTGGCCTCTAAGACCCTCACAAATTTTTACAGATGCACCATTGAGAGCATCCTTTTGGGCTGGTATGGCAACTGCACTGCCTGAAACTGCAGGGCTCTCCAGAGGGTAGTGTGGTCTGCCCAATGCATCACCAGGGGCACACTGCCTGCCCTCCAGGACACCTACTGTACATCACCCAACGTCACAGGAAGGACAAAAAGATAATCTCCCGCTATCATCTAGAAGGCGAGGTCAGTACAGGTACATCAAAGCTGGGACCGGGAGACTGAAAAACAGCTTCTATCTCAAGGCCATCAGACTGTTCAATAGCTGGCCTCCCAGTACCCTGCCCTGAACTTAGTCACTGTCACTAGCCGCCTATCACCTGGTATTCAACCCTGCAGCTTAGAAGCTGCTGCCCTAATGTACATGGACATGGAATCACTGGTCACATTAATAATGCAACACTGGTCACTTTAATAATGTTTTTCATACTGTTTTACTCAACTCATTTGTATATTTATTTTAATTTTATTTAAGACCTCATTTAACCAAGAAGAACTCAGAGATTTTAAATCTATTTTTCAAGTAATCTAGTAAAAACCATACAAATCACAGGAGTATAACGAAATCATAAAACAGCAAATTATAAATATTTTTAAGGCAAGGAATCCTCAAAATCCTTCATCAATGATTTAAAAACACCAATCGGCACAAGTTCATCCAATTTAAAACAATTTGGTAAGGCATTCCAAGCCGATGGCGCAGAAGACATAAAATCCCTTTACCAAATTCAGTTTGGGTATTTGGATAAAGTCCTGCGAACAAAGAGAGTACCCACCACATTTCTGAATAATAAAAATGGCCAAATAAAATGGTAAAAAAATGGCTTTGGAAATAAAATTTTACCAGTGACTGAGCCTACGAGTGACTAGAGAAGAATACCCAATTAAAATTCCTAAAATTCAATTCCTAAGAATTTGTAAGAGTCTTATTTGCATAAAATGGACAGAGACCAGTCTCAAAATCAATCAGTAGCGTTTATCTCGAGAGTACTGAACATGACGTCATTAGTTTTCGTACTACCCCGTCTCATCTCCACTCCAGTACAATGGCTGTATAGTTCTCAAGACTTCCCACATCGTCTCTCCCAAACTTAGATAATTGATGACCCGAGCCAAGGTCTGCCTGTGTAGATAAGCATTCTAGCCAGTCTGACGATAAATTCATTCATTTCTACCAAGGAACAGACAGTCATTGTTCTACTTCTTGATTATATTTACACACATTATATTCAGTACTAGGATTAAAATAAAATTCATACATCTATACAGTAACATAATAGTATTCTGATTAGTCAGTCCTGATTGAAATGTATACATAATTAGTCATTATTGATTAAAAAAAAAATCCCTTAACACCATGGTATATAAAGTGCAGCGGTGCTTAAAGGGTTTTGCAGTTTAAAATACATCTCAACGCTCCATGGTAAAGGGTGTCAATTGATCTCAAACACTGAGCGGAAGCATTAATATATAAAATATCACCATAGTCTAGTATAGGGATAAATGAAACTGATGCTAGACTCCTGGCTTCAAAATAAAAAATAAAACCCCAACTTCAGCTCAATTGTAATTGTAAATTCCAAGATATTTATGTGTTACAACCTCAATCTCATTGTCGTGACAGGTAGTAATAGGTGAAAGGGTCAGATGTCTATTTCTTGCTTTAGAAAACACCATTAGTTTAGTCAGCATTGAGGATAATCTTCAATTGACACAAGGTATGAACAGTATAAATAGAACCCAGTATATAAAAAATATACTGTATTCCAGTCAATGCCATCCTATTCAACTATTGATGAATATATACTATCATAGGTATTCTACAGATATACTAAATATTCTATCCACATACTGTCTATAATGTCTATACATCCCATCACATGTACAGGACCAGTCAAATATTTGGACACACAAACTCATTCAAGAGTTTTACTATTTTCTACATTGTAGAATAATAGTGAAGACATCAACACTATGAAATAACACATATGGAATCAATCATACAGAAACCGAAAAAGTAGAATTTATATTTGAGATTCTTCAAAGTAGCCACCCTTTGCCTTGATGACAGCTTTGCACACTCTTGGCATTCTCTCAACTAGCTTCACCTGGAATGCTTTTCCAACAGTCTTGAAGGAGTTCCCACATATGCTGAGCACTTGTTGGCTGCTTTTACTTCACTCTGTAGTCCAACTCATCTCAATTGGGTTGAGGTCGGGTGATTGTGGAGACCAGGTCATCTGATGCAGCACTCCGTCACTCTCCATCTTGGTCAAATTGCCCTTACACAGCCTGACGATGTGTTGGGCCATTGTCCTGTTGAAAACCAAATGATTGTCCCACTAAGCACAAACCAGATGAGATGGTGTATAGCTGCAGAATGATGTCATGCTGGTTAAGAGTGCCTTGAATTCTAAATAAATCACCAACACAGTCACCAGCAAAGCACCCCCACACCATCACTCCTCCTCCTCCATGCTTCACGTTAGGAACCACAGATGCGGAGATCATAAATTCAAATATCTCAAATTTAGACTAATCTGACCTAAGGACACATTTCCACCGGTCTAATGTCCATTGCTCGCGTTTCTTGGCCCAAGTAAGTCTCTTCTTCTTACTGGTGTCCTTTAGTAGTGGTTTCTTTACAGCAATTCATCCAAGATGGCCTGATTCATATAGTCTCCTCTGAACAGTTGATGTTGAGATGTGTCTGTCAGTTGAACTCAGTGAAGCATTTATTTGGGCTGAAATCTGAGGTGCAGTTAACACTAATGAACCTATCCTCTGCAGCAGAGGTAACTTTGGGTCATCCTTGCTGTGACGGTCCTCAGGAGAGCCAGTTTCATCATAGCGATTGATGGTTTTTGCAACAGCACTTGAAGAAACGTTGAAAGTTCTTGAAATTTTCCAGATTGACTAATCTTCATGTCTTAAAGTAATGATGGACTGTCGTTTCTTTTTGCTTATTTGAGCTGTTCTTGCCATAATATGGACTTGGTATTTTACCAAATAGGGCTATCTTCTGTAAACCACCCCTACCTTGTCACAACACAACTGATTGGCTCCAACACATTAAGAAGGAAATAAATTCCACAAATTCACTTTTAACAAGGCACACCCATTAATTCAAATGCATTTCAGGTGACTACCTCATGAAGCTGGTTGAGAGAATGCCAAAAGAGTGTGCAAAGCTGTCATCAAGGTAAAGGGTGGCTACTTTTATTATTATTTTTTTTTATTTTTATTTATTTCACCTTTATTTAACCAGGTAGGCTAGTTGAGAACAAGTTCTCATTTGCAACTGCGACCTGGCCAAGATAAGGCATAGCAGTGTGGACAGACAACACAGAGTTACACATGGAGTAAACAATTAACAAGTCAATAACACAGTAGAAAAAAAGGGGAGTCTATATATACATTGTGTGCAAAAGGCATGAGGTAGGCAAATAATTACAATTATGCAGATTAACACTGGAGTGATAAATGATCAGATGGTTATGTACAGGTAGAGATATTGGTGTGCAAAAGAGCAGAAAAATAAAAATAAATAAATAAAAACAGTATGGGGATGAGGTAGGTGAAAATGGGTGGGCTATTTACCAATAGACTATGTACAGCTGCAGCGATCGGTTAGCTGCTCAGATAGCAGATGTTTGAAGTTGGTGAGGGAGATAAAAGTCTCCAACTTCAGCGATTTTTGCAATTCGTTCCAGTCACAGGCAGCAGAGAACTGGAACGAAAGGCGGCCAAATGAGGTGTTGGCTTTAGGGATGATCAGTGAGATACACCTGCTGGAGCGCGTGCTACGGATGGGTGTTGCCATCGTAACCAGTGAACTGAGATAAGGCGGAGCTTTACCTAGCATGGACTTGTAGATGACCTGGAGCCAGTGGGTCTGGCGACGAATATGTAGCGAGGGCCAGCCGACTAGAGCATACAAGTCGCAGTGGTGGGTGGTATAAGGTGCTTTAGTGACAAAACGGATGGCACTGTGATAAACTGCATCCAGTTTGCTGAGTAGAGTGTTGGAAGCAATTTTGTAGATGACGTCGCCGAAGTCGAGGATCGGTAGGATAGTCAGTTTTACTAGGGTAAGTTTGGCGGCGTGAGTGAAGGAGGCTTTGTTGCGGAATAGAAAGCCGACTCTTGATTTGATTTTCGATTGGAGATGTTTGATATGGGTCTGGAAGGAGAGTTTAGAGTCTAGCCAGACACCTAGGTACTTATAGATGTCCACATATTCAAGGTCGGAACCATCCAGGGTGGTGATGCTGGTCAGGCGTGCGGGTGCAGGCAGCGAACGGTTGAAAAGCATGCATTTGGTTTTACTAGCGTTTAAGAGCAGTTGGAGGCCACGGAAGGAGTGCTGTATGGCATTGAAGCTCGTTTGGAGGTTAGATAGCACAGTGTCCAAGGACGGGCCGGAAGTATATAGAATGGTGTCGTCTGCGTAGAGGTGGATCAGGGAATCGCCCGCAGCATGAGAAACATCATTGATATATACAGAGAAAAGAGTCGGCCCGAGAATTGAGCCCTGTGGCACCCCCATAGAGACTGCCAGAGGACCGGACAGCATGCCCTCCGATTTGACACACTGAACTCTGTCTGCAAAGTAATTGGTGAACCAGGCAAGGCAGTCATCCGAAAAACCGAGGCTACTGAGTCTGCCGATAAGAATACGGTGATTGACAGAGTCGAAAGCCTTGGCAAGGTCTATGAAGACGGCTGCACAGTACTGTCTTTTATCGATGGCGGTTATGATATCGTTTAGTACCTTGAGCGTGGCTGAGGTACACCCGTGACCGGCTCGGAAACCAGATTGCACAGCGGAGAAGGTACGGTGGGATTCAAGATGGTCAGTGACCTGTTTGTTGACTTGGCTTTCGAAGACCTTAGATAGGCAGGGCAGGATGGATATAGGTCTGTAACAGTTTGGGTCCAGGGTGTCGCCCCCTTTGAAGAGGGGGATGACTGCGGCAGCTTTCCAATCCTTGGGGATCTCAGACGATATGAAAGAGAGGTTGAACAGGCTGGTAATAGGGGTTGCGACAATGGCGGCGGATAGTTTCAGGAATAGAGGGTCCAGATTGTCCAGCCCAGCTGATTTGTACGGGTCCAGGTTTTGCAGCTCTTTCAGGACATCTGCTATCTGGATTTGGGTAAAGGAGAACCTGGAGAGGCTTGGGCGAGTAGCTGCGGGGGGGGGGGAGCTGTTGTCCGAGGTTGGAGTAGCCAGGCGGAAGGCATGGCCAGCCGTTGAGAAATGCTTGTTGAAGTTTTCGATAATCATGGATTTATCGGTGGTGACCATGTTACCTAGTCTCAGTGCAGTGGGCAGCTGGGAGGAGGTGCTCTTGTTCTCCATGGACTTCACAGTGTCCCAGAACTTTTTGGAGTTGGAGCTACAGGATGCAAACTTCTGCCTGAAGAAGTTGGCTTTAGCTTTCCTGACTGACTGTGTGTATTGGTTCCTGACTTCCCTGAACAGTTGCATATCGCGGGGACTATTCGATGTTAGCGCAGTCCGCCACAGGATGTTTTTGTGCTGGTCGAGGGCAGTCAGGTCTGGAGTGAACCAGGGGCTATATCTGTTCTTAGTTCTGCATTTTTTGAACGGAGCATGCTTATCTAAAATGGTGAGGAAGTTACTTTTAAAGAAAGACCAGGCATCCTCAACTGACGGGATGAGGTCAATGTCCTTCCAGGATACCCGGGCCAGGTCGATTAGAAAGGCCTGCTCACAGAAGTGTTTTAGGGAGCGTTTGACAGTGATGAGGGGTGGTCGTTTGACTGCGGCTCCGTAGCGGATACAGGCAATGAGGCAGTGATCGCTGAGATCCTGGTTGTAGACAGCGGAGGTGTATTTGGAGGGCCAGTTGGTCAGGATGACGTCAATGAGGGTGCCCTTGTTTACAGAGTTAGGGTTGTACCTGGTGGGTTCCTTGATGATTTGAGTGAGATTGAGGGCATCTAGCTTAGATTGTAGGACTGCCGGGGTGTTAAGCATATCCCAGTTTAGGTCACCTAACAGAACAAACTCTGAAGCTAGATGGGGGGCGATCAATTCACAAATGGTGTCCAGGGCACAGCTGGGAGCTGAGGGGGGTCGGTAGCAGGCGGCAACAGTGAGAGACTTATTTCTGGAGAGAGTAATTTTCAAAATTAGTAGTTCGAACTGTTTGGGTATGGACCTGGAGAGTATGACATTACTTTGCAGGCTATCTCTGCAGTAGACTGCAACTCCTCCCCCTTTGGCAGTTCTATCTTGACGGAAGATGTTATAGTTGGGTATGGAAATCTCAGAATTTTTGGTGGCCTTCCTGAGCCAGGATTCAGACACGGCAAGGACATCAGGGTTAGCAGAGTGTGCTAGAGCAGTGAGTAAGACACACTTAGGGAGGAGGCTTCTGATGTTGACATGCATGAAACCAAGGCTTTTTCGATCACAGAAGTCAACAAATGAGGGTGCCTGGGGACATGCAGGGCCTGGGTTTACCTCCACATCACCCGCGGAACAGAGAAGGAGTAGTATGAGGGTGCGGCTGAAGGCTATCAAAACTGGTCGCCTAGGGCGTTGGGGACAGAGAATAAGAGGAGCAGGTTTCTGGGCATGGTAGAATATATTCAGGGCATAATGCGCAGACAGGGGTATGGTGGGGTGCGGGTACAGCGGAGGTAAGCCCAGGCACTGGGTGATGATGAGAGAGTATGTATCTCTGGACATGCTGGTTGTAATGGGTGAGGTCACCGCATGTGTGGGGGGTGGGACAAAGGAGGTATCAGGGGTATAAAGAGTGGAACTAGGGGCTCCATTGTAAACTAAAACAATGATAACTAACCTGCACAACAGTATACAAGGCATATTGACATTTGAGAGAGACATACAGCAAGGCATACAGTAATCACAGGTGTTGAATTGGGAGAGCTAGCTAAAACAGTAGGTGAGACAACAACAGCTAATCAGCTAGCACAACAACAGCAGGTAGAATGGCGATTGATTAGGCAGAGAGGGTCGGATTAACTACACACAGAGCCTAAATGCGGCTGGGGCCGACAGATAAAACATAAACAAGCAGAATGGATTACCGTGAATTAATGGACAGTCCAGCATGCATCAGCTATGTAGCCAAGTGATCAGTGTCCAAGGGGCAGCGGTGGATGGGGCAGGGAAGCTGGACTGGCGAGTGTTATCCAGGTTAGAAAACTAACAATGACTAAATAGCTTGTAGCCAGTTAGCTGGTTAGCTTCTGAAGGTTCTTGAGTGTGTTCTAAAAGTGTAAAGATAATAGCGGTTCCGTATCACATTGGGTGAGGCAGGTTACCGGAAGGTATAAACAAATAAAAAATCGAAAAGGGATAGAAAGTAAATATGGGTTCAGTGAGTGTTTGGGACGCGGCGATTCAGATGGTTAGCAGGCCTGTGCTAACAAGCTAACAGTTAGTAGACGGTGCTAAACACGGTAGCAGTTAGCGGACCGGGCTAAACAAGCTAGCAGTTAGCAGGCCGAATTTGCAAGCAAGGAGATAGCAAGGGCTAGAGAGTTAGCCTTTGGGGACGTCGCGATGGGGGGAGTCTGTTTATTCCTCTTCATGCGGTGACATCAATGGACCGGTCGTGGGTCTGGATATTGTAGCCCAGGAGCTCAAAATGTTCCGTTTGCGATGGGAATCCGGGGGTGAAAAATAAAAATAAAATAATAGATAGGTCCGTTATGCTCTGGTTAGAGTCGCGTTGTTCGAACTGGCGAGAGCTTTCCGAGCTAAAGGTTAGCTGATGACCGGTTAGCTGACCGGTTAGCTGAAGACCGCTAGCAATGTTTTGCTGAAGCTGGTAGTTAGTTTGCTAGTTGGCTAGCTTCAGTTGAGGGGTTCCAGATCCGAAGTAAATATAAATACTTTAGGAAAAAAAGCTACGTTGGGTGAGGCGGGTTGCAGGAGAGTATTTAGAAGAAGTTGAGGTTCAGCAAAAAGTTTTAAAGATATGTGAAGAAAACGAAACGAAAACAAACGATATATACAAGGAACACGACAACACGTCCTACTGCTACGCCATCTTGGAACTTACTTAGAAGAATCTCAAATATAAAATATGTTTTGATTTGTTGAACACTTTTTTTGGTTACTACATCATTCCATATGTGT
Organism: Oncorhynchus mykiss; assembly: GCF_057628025.1. Lineage (NCBI taxonomy): Eukaryota > Metazoa > Chordata > Actinopteri > Salmoniformes > Salmonidae > Oncorhynchus > Oncorhynchus mykiss. Next base: position 6,001,410 of record NC_143049.1, read on the forward strand.
AATTTCAAAAGTTGTGATGTCTTCACTACTATTCTACAATGTAGAAAATAGTAAAAATAAAGAAAAACCATGGAATGAGTTGGTGTGTCCAAATTCTGGACTGGCACCTTGTGTGTGTATATACCTACCTACCACCTACCTACATACATACATACATACATACATACATTGCTCGTCCTAGTATCTATATATTTCTTAATTTCATTATTTTATTTTTAGATCTGTGTTTATTGTTGTGAGTTGTTAGATCTTACACAAGCATATCGCTACAACCGTAATAACATCTGCTAAACATTTGATTTGATGTGTGTATGCATAAAGATGAGCGATGAGCGATGAGGATCTGTGTTGCACTGTGTATAAAGATATAAAACCACTATTCACAGCGATGAGGATCTGTGTTGCAATGTGCATAAAGATATAAAACCACTACTCACAGCGATGAGGATCTGTGTTGCACTGTGCATAAAGATATACAACCACTACTCACAGCGATGAGGATCTGTGTTGCACTGTGCATAAAGATATAAAACCACAACTCACAGCGATGAGGATCTGTGTTGCACTGTGTATAAAGATATAAAACCACTACTCACAGCGATGAGGATCTGTGTTGCACTGTGTAGGATCTCTATGTACTGGTACTCTATGAGACAGCCCATGACAGAGATGTAAGACTGGCTGTCCACGGTGCCCACCACTGGCTGGGTCATCTCTCTCCTCACACACCCTGGACCGTGCTCCCTCCACCACGAGTGGTGAGCCGAGATGTCAAACGTCAGCAGGTCACTTTCCTGGAACAACAAATAAACACACATATTAACATGTAAGATAGGACACACAGAGAAACATACACACACAGACATTTGTGGATAGATAGGCACAAACAAGGACCTGCACAAACACATATTTAACGTATATATATATACAGAAGCACTCACAGAAATCAATCAATACCCCAATACAGCAATCTAACCCCACAGCGGCCCCGCAGCAACAACACATGCTTTATTAACACAGGACAATGGGTTGCTCTCAGGAATAGTTCATTTGAAGTCTCTCTCTCTTTAAAGGCAATGGGAAATATATATGTACATTGCAAAAGCAAATTAAATAGACAAACAAAAGGGAAATAAACAAGGGAACCGTTAGTAAACATTACACTCACAAAAGTTTTCAAATAATATAGACATTTCAAATGTTACATTATTGTCTATTGTGTTGTAACCATGTGCAAGTAGTTGAAGTACGAAAGAGAAAATAAACAGATAAATATGGGTTGTGATTACAGTTTGTGCTCCACTGTTTTCCCTTTTCTCGTGGCAACGGGTCACATATATTGCTGCTGTGATTGCACACTGCGGTATTTCGACTAACAGTGGAAATATTTGTGGGTCTGTGTGATCTGCGGGAAATATGCGTCTCTAATATGTTCATACATTACTTCTCACATATTCCACATTTGGGGATTGTTGTCATCAGGCCTTGGCTCCAAATATTAGGGAAGATGCCAGAGCTGAGGGAAATGCTGAAGAGTCAGTTTGAATTTGTGGTCTGTATATTTTATCATTTAGTTAGGTATACCATCAACACCACGGGGCTTTTTGGGTTGGGGGGTTTGCATTTTGTCCTGTAGCTCATTCAATGTAATTTGAGAATCCAGTGGGTTCTGGTAGTCTTTAATAGCTGATTCTAAGTTTAGTAAACTACCATGTATATGTTTTTGCTCTTTACCTCTTTGTTATTTGTCCAAAAAGGTTGTATGTTTATCCATACATCTCCATTTTGGGTAGATAGCTCTCATGTTGTTTGTTTCGTGTGTTCCCATTTTCTCAGAGGTGATTTGATTCTATTGATTCTTCAATCACAATGAGCTGTTTTTTTAACATGCTGTTCCTTCTATTTCTTAGTGTATTTCTGTATTGTTTTAGTGTTTCACCATAGTGAAGGCGTAAGCTAAGTTTTACTGGTTCTCTGTGTTTTTGGTTGATAGTATGGTGGAGAAATTACAATATTGTAATAATGCTGTTATTGCATCAAATGGTTGTTTTATGCAACAGAATAAGGAGTTGTTAGAACGCTCATCTGTGTGTGTTCTACTGAGGATGGGCCTCTGGAAGATTTACAATGTCTTTGGGTGATACCACATTCCAGAGCATGAGTTAATGTTTCTGTTCTATAAGGTACCAGGGAGAGATGACTTCAGGGACAGACCCTGGTCTCTACACAAAGAGAACAGTTTTTACAGCAGATACTCTCTGCTGTGAATTATATGTATCTTTCATACAAATCTTAACCTTGTTACCCATTCCATACATCTGTTGTTCGTCATGTAGGTTGAAAGTGGTGTATCTTGGCTATAAAATACCTTTGAACTTTTGTATCGGGGCTCTCAACAAATCATCTGGGGGTGATTGGTCGACCAGCCATCATTATCATAGAGCACTCAATTGATTCACGTTATATTTGTGTGTTATATTGACCTGCTCCCTTATTAATAAGTTAATAAAGATTTAATTTTGTCACGACTTCCGCCGAAGTCGGTCCCTCTCCTTGTTCAGGCGACGTTTGGCGGTCGACGTCACCGGTCTTCTAGCCATCGCCGATCCACCTTTTCCATTTGTTTTGTCTGGTCTTCCCACACACCTGGTTTCAATCCCATCAATTACATGTTGTGTATTTAACCCTCTGTTCCCCACATGTCCTTGTCCGGTATTGTGTTTTTGTACACGTTGTGTCTGGGGTTTTGTCCCATTATGATTATTGTGTTTTGTTCACTGTGATTTTTATCATTAAACTGCGCCGTTGGAACAGTCTTTGCTCTCCTGCGCCAGACTTCTCTACCGCCAGTACGCACGCCTTACGCATTTCAGTAGAACTCTGACTTGTGTGATAAGTTTGTCTCTCCTTATTTGAGAGTAAAGAAATGAACCACCCCAATAGGTTCAACAATTTCTTTCTCCGGTTTTTACATTCTTCATCAAACCATTGAAAATTGTTGTCTTAGGTTTTCTGCTGGAATTGAAATTGTATTTGTTAGCTGATAGCAGTGAATAATATCTTTCACCTAAGTTTACACCTTCACTTTTGGTCATTTTCTCCACTGTCCTCCATGTATCTATAGCATGTCTTAATAGTATGCAGTTCATTCAGCTTCGATGCCTCCTCATGGCTGCTTATTGCTCTTTTAAAGTAGACTGTGGTTTTGCTGTGATCTGATAGAGGTGTCAGTGGGCTGACTGAAGGCTCTGAGAGACTCTGGGTTGAGGTCGGTGATAAAGTCATCGACGATAACACTACCAAGAGATGAACTATAGGTCTACCTACTATAGGAGTCCACTCAAAGCCTACCATTGACTTTGTACATACCCAGCGTGCGACAGAGTTGTGACCCGTTTCTGTTGGTTATATTGTCGTAGTTGTGTCTAGGGGAGTATTTGGGGGAGGGAATGCTGTCACCTCCAGGTAGGTGTTTGTCCTGCTGTGAGGGTATCAGGTTCTTGTCCAGTTCTGGCATTTAGGTCGCCACAGACTAGTACACGTCCCTGGGCCTGGAAATGATTGATTTCCCCCTCCAGGATGGAGAAGCTGTCTTCATTAAAGTATGGGGATTCTAGTGGGGGGATATAGGTAGCACACAGGAATACATTTTTCTCTGTTGAACTCATTTCCTTTTGAACTTCTCGCCAAAATGTTCCTGTTTTGATTCATTTAATAGAGTGAGTTAGGTCTGCTCTATTCCAAATTAGCATACGCCCTGTGTCTCTTCCCAGTTTTACTCGTGGTCGTTTGGTTTGGTCTCACACGTCGCTGCAGGGAGATGCATAGAGGGTTTGGTTGAGGCCTGAATCAGGATCAGTATGTGTGTTGTCCATTAGCTGTCTCGTCTCCTGGCTACCATATGCATTTTGGGAGGCCAGGCTATTTCCTTCTGTTGTGTTACAGCCCAGCCCCCAGCTGCTGGCCTCTACACACCTCATTAGAACAGCTGAGACCAGGCAGAGCTGGGGCGCGCTACGAGCACACACACACACACACAACCAATCGCCAATCCAACTATGTTAGGCATGAGTATTCATCTTCACTGAGAGATCAATGTCGATCCCCATCACTGACGGAGTCCTTCTGAGTGTGATGGAGAGAAACAGAGCAGAAGACAGGGAGGGAATAGACCAAAGACAAAGCAGAGGAGTGGAGCAGAAAGAAATGGAGGAGGATGGGTCAGGCCAGGGTGTGACAGGAAAGAAGTGACAAAGAAAAAAGGAGGGGGAGAATGTGAAGATAGTGGAGGAAAAATGTTTGATGAACAAGACGAGACGAGTAGCTGCTGCTAATGGGGATCCCAATAAACCTAAATCCAGACTTAACCTGCTAAAAGGAACCCCGGGGGAGCAGATGAGATCTGGAAAAACCAGACTGGAGTGTGCTAAGTGCAGTCATAGTTTGGGCCTGTGTGAAAACTCTATATAGTGAAGTTGATAGAAGTATACAAAGGAAAACCACTCACATCTCCTGTCCTGTTTTATCACAATGTCATGATCTCTCCTTAGCAGTGTGAGCTTTGGCAGAATAAAACCCAAGATTCTAACTGGATAAATATGTGTGTATACCAGACAAAGACACACTTACACACACATGCACACAGGCACAGACTGTCCATTTGTGTGTTAGTCCTCTTATTGGATGAGGAGCTCATTTAACCCCACATAGCCTAAGTGTGACTCCACATCAGACAGGGAGGACCCCAGGGTTAAGCCACTGTCATGAGAACTAGGACATATGCAGTATACCTGACTCTCAGCACTCAGATCAAACTGCTCAAATAAATTGGGAGCAGAGAAGGGAAATAATCATCATAATCAAATGTAATACTTTCTGTCGGCACGGAAACAGAGACTCAGGAGATCTGTCAGGGTGTGTGTCTGGCAGTCCGTCAGGTGCTATAGAGTTGTTGGTGGGCGGATGAGGTGTGTGTGTCTGTATGTGTATCCGTGTGTGTGGGATGAGTAAGTAGGTGTGTGTGTGTGTGTATGTGTATCTGTGTGTGTGGGATGGGTAAGTAGGTGTGTGAGTCGGTATGTGTATCTGTGTGTGTGGGATGGGTAAGTAGGTGTGTGTGTGTGTGTGTATGTGTATCTGTGTGTGTGGGATGGGTAAGTAGGTGTGTGTGTGTATGTGTATATGTGTGTGTGGGATGGGTAAGGAGGTGTGTGTGTGTATGTGTATATGTGTGTGTGGGATGGGTAAGTAGGTGAGTGTGTGTGTCTGTATGTGTATCCGTGTGTGTGGGATGGGTAAGTAGGTGTGTGTGTCTGTATGTGTATCCGTGTGTGTGGGATGGGTAAGTAGGTGTGTGTGTATGTGTATCTGTGTGTGTGTGTGGGATGGGTAAGTAGGTGTGTGTGTCTGTATGTGTATCTGTGTGTGTGTGTGGGATGGGTAAGTAGGTGTGTGTGTGTCTGTATATCTATCCGTGTGTGTGGGATGGGTATGTAGGTGTGTGTGTGTGTCTGTATGTGTATCTGTGTGTGTGGGATGGGTAAGTAGGTGTGTGTGTCTGTATGTGTAACTGTGTGTGTGTGTGTGTGGGGTGGGTAAGTAGGTGTGTGTGTGTGTCTGTATGTGTGTCTGTGTGTGTGGAATGGGAAAGTAGGTGTGTGTGTGTCTGTATGTGTATCTGTGTGTGTGCGTGGGATGGGTAAGTAGGTGTGTGTGTCTGTATGTGTATCCATGTGTGTGGGATGGGTAAGTAGGTACGGGGTGTGTGTGTTTCTGTTTGTGTATCTGTGTGTGTGTGTGTGGGATGGGTAAGTAGGTGAGTGTGTGTGTCTGTATGTGTATCTGTGTGTGTGGGATGGGTATTTAGTACGGGGTATGTGGGATGGGTATTTAGTACAGGGTTGTGTGGTATGGTTATTTAGTACGGGGTGTGTGGGATGGGTATTTAGGTGAGGGGTGTGTGGGATGGGTATTTAGGTGAGGGGTGTGTGGGTTGGGTATTTAGTACGGGGTGTGTGGGATGGGTATTTAGGTGAGGGGTGTGTGGGATGGGTATTTAGTACGGGGTGTGTGGGATGGGTATTTAGGTGAGGGGTGTGTGGGATGGGTATTTAGGTGAGGGGTGTGGGGGATGGGTATTTAGTACGGGGTGTGTGGGATGGGTATTTAGTACAGGGGTGTGTGGGATGGGTATTTAGTATGGGGTGTGTGGGATGGATATTTAGGTGAGGGGTGTGTGGGATGGGTATTTAGGTGAGGGGTGTGTGGGATGGGTATTTATGTGAGCGGTGTGTGGGATGTGTATTTAGGTGAGGGGTGTGTGGGATGGGTATTTAGGTGAGGGGTGTGTGGGATGGGTATTTAGGTGAGGGGTGTGTGGGATGGGTATTTAGGTGAGGGGTGTGTGGGATGGGTATTTAGTATGGGGTGTGTGGGATGGGTATTTAAGTGAGGGGTGTGTGGGATGGGTATTTAGGAGAGGGGTGTGTGGGATGGGTGTTTAGGTGAGGGGTGTGTGGGTTGGGTATTTAGTACGGGGTGTGTGGGATGGGTATTTAGGTGAGGGGTGTGTGGGATGGGTATTTAGTATGGGGTGTGGGATGGGAAATTTAGGCGAGGGGTGTGTGGGATGGGTATTTAGGTGAGGGGTGTGTGGGATGGTTATTTAGTACGGGGTGTGGGATGGGTATTTAGGTGAGGGGTGTGTGGGATGGGTATTTAGTACGGGGTGAGTGGGATGGGTATTTAGGTGAGGGGTGTATCTGATGGGTATTTAGGTGAGGGGTGTGTGGGATGGGTATTTAGTACGGGGTGTGTGGGATGGGTATTTAGGTGAGGGGTGTGTGGGATGGGTATTTAGGTGAGGGGTGTGTGGGATGGGTATTTAGGTGAGGGGTGTGTGGGATGGGTATTTAGGTGAGGGGTGTGTGGGATGGGTATATAGGTGAGGGGTGTGTGGGATGGGTATTTAGTATGGGGTGTGTGGGATGGGTATTTAAGTGAGGGGTGTGTGGGATGGGTATTTAGGAGAGGGGTGTGTGGGATGGGTGTTTAGGTGAGGGGTGTGTGGGTTGGGTATTTAGTACGGGGTGTGTGGGATGGGTATTTAGGTGAGGGGTGTGTGGGATGGGTATTTAGTATGGGGTGTGGGATGGGTATTTAGGCGAGGGGTGTGTGGGATGGGTATTTAGGTGAGGGGTGTGTGGGATGGTTATTTAGTACGGGGTGTGGGATGGGTATTTAGGTGAGGGGTGTGTGGGATGGGTATTTAGTACGGGGTGAGTGGGATGGGTATTTAGGTGAGGGGTGTGTGGGATGGGTATTAGGTGAGGGGTGTGTGGGATGGGTATTTAGGTGAGGGGTGTGTGGGATGGGTATTTAGTACGGGGTGTGTGGGATGGGTATTTAGGTGAGGGGTGTGTGGGATGGGTATTTAGGTGAGGGGTGTGTGGGATGGGTATTTAGGTGAGGGGTGTGTGGGATGGGTATTTAGGTGAGGGGTGTGTGGGATGGGTATTTAGGTGAGGGGTGTGTGGGATGGGTATTTAGTATGGGGTGTGGGGGATGGGTATTTAGTACAGGAGGTGTGGGGGATGGGTATTTAGTACAGGGTGTGTGGGATGGGTATTTAGGTGAGGGGTGTGTGGGATGGGTATTTAGTATGGGGTGTGTGGGATGGGTATTTAGTATGGGGTGTGTGGGATGGGTATTTAGTATGGGGTGTGTGGGATGGGTATTTAGTATCGGGTGTGGGATGGGTATTTAGGCGAGGGGTGTGTGGGATGGGTATTTCGTACGGGGTGTGGGATGGGTATTTAGGTGAGGGGTGTGTGCGATGGGTATTTATGTGAGGGGTGTGTGGGATGTGTATTTATGTGAGGGGTGTGTGGGATGTGTATTTAGGTGAGGGGTGTGTGGGATGGGTATTTAGGTGAGGGGTGTGTGGGATGGGTATTTAGGTTAGGGGTGTGTGGGATGGGTATTTAGGTGATGGGTGTGGGATGGGTATTTAGGTGATGGGTGTGTGGGATGGGTATTTAGGTGATGGGTGTGTGGGATGGGTATTTAGGTGAGGGGTGTGTGGGATGGGTATTTAGTACGGGGTGTGGGATGGGTATTTAGTATGGGGTGTGGAATGGGTATTTAGGTGAGGGGTGTGTGGGATGGGTATTTAGGTGAGGGGTGTGTGGGATGGGTGTTTAGGTGAGGGGTGTGTGGGATGGGTATTTAGGTGAGGGGTGTGTGGGATGGGTATTTAGGTGAGGGGTGTGAGGGATGGGTATTTAGTACGGGGTGTGGGATGGGTATTTAGTATGGGGTGTGGGATGGGTATTTAGGTGAGGGGTGTGTGGGATGGGTATTTAGGTGAGGGGTGTGTGGGATGGGTATTTAGGTGAGGGGTGTGTGGGATGGGTATTTAGGTGAGGGGTGTGTGGGATGGGTATTTAGTACGGGGTGTGTGGGATGAGTATTTAGGTGAGGGGTGTGTGGGATGGGTATATAGTACGGGGTGTGTGGTATGGGTATTTAGGTGAGGGGTGTGTGGGATGGGTATTTAGGTGAGGGGTGTGGGGGATGGGTATTTAGTACGGGGTGTGTGGGATGGGTATTTAGTACGGGGTGTGTGGGATGGGTATTTAGTACGGGGTGTGAGGGATGGGTATTTAGGTGAGGGGTGTGTGGTATGGGTATTTAGTATGGGGTGTGTGGGATGGGTATTTAGTACGGGGTGTGAGGGATGGGTATTTAGGTGAGGGGTGTGTGGGATGGGTTTTTAGTATGGGGTGTGTGGGATGGGTATTTAGTATGGGGTGTGAGGAATGGGTATTTAGGTGAGGGGTGTGTGGGATGGGTATTTAGGTGAGGGGTGTGTGGGATGGGTATTTAGGTGAGGGGTGTGTGCGATGGGTATTTATGTGAGGGGTGTGTGGGATGTGTATTTATGTGAGGGGTGTGTGGGATGTGTATTTAGGTGAGGGGTGTGTGGGATGGGTATTTAGGTGAGGGGTGTGTGGGATGGGTATTTAGGTTAGGGGTGTGTGGGATGGGTATTTAGGTGATGGGTGTGTGGGATGGGTATTTAGGTGATGGGTGTGTGGGATGGGTATTTAGTACGGGGTGTGGGATGGGTATTTAGTATGGGGTGTGGAATGGGTATTTAGGTGAGGGGTGTGTGGGATGGGTATTTAGGTGAGGGGTGTGTGGGATGGGTGTTTAGGTGAGGGGTGTGTGGGATGGGTGTTTAGGTGACGGGTGTGTGGGATGGGTATTTAGGTGAGGGGTGTGAGGGATGGGTATTTAGTACGGGGTGTGGGATGGGTATTTAGTATGGGGTGTGGGATGGGTATTTAGGTGAGGGGTGTGTGGGATGGGTATTTAGGTGAGGGGTGTGTGGGATGGGTATTTAGGTGAGGGGTGTGTGGGATGGGTATTTAGGTGAGGGGTGTGTGGGATGGGTATTTAGGTGAGGGGTGTGTGGGATGGGTATTTAGGTGAGGGGTGTGTGGGATGGGTATTTAGTACGGGGTGTGTGGGATGAGTATTTAGGTGAGGGGTGTGTGGGATGGGTATATAGTACGGGGTGTGTGGTATGGGTATTTAGGTGAGGGGTGTGTGGGATGGGTATTTAGGTGAGGGGTGTGGGGGATGGGTATTTAGTACGGGGTGTGTGGGATGGGTATTTAGTACGGGGTGTGAGGGATGGGTATTTAGGTGAGGGGTGTGTGGTATGGGTATTTAGTATGGGGTGTGTGGGATGGGTATTTAGTACGGGGTGTGAGGGATGGGTATTTAGGTGAGGGGTGTGTGGGATGGGTTTTTAGTATGGGGTGTGTGGGATGGGTATTTAGTATGGGGTGTGAGGAATGGGTATTTAGGTGAGGGGTGTGTGGGATGGGTATTTAGGTGAGGGGTGTGTGGGATGGGTATTTAGGTGAGGGGTGTGTGGGATGGGTATGTAGGTGAGGGGTGTGTGGGATGGGTATGTAGGTGAGGGGTGTGTGGGATGGGTATTTAGGTGAGGGGTGTGTGGGATGGGTATTTAGGTGAGGGGTGTGTGGGATGGGTATTTAGGTGAGGGGTGTGTGGGATAGGTATTTAGTACGGGGTGTGAGGGATGGGTATTTAGGTGAGGGGTGTGTGGGATGGGTATTTAGTATGGGGTGTGAGGGATGGGTGTTTAGGTGACGGGTGTGTGGGATGGGTATTTAGGTGAGGGGTGTGAGGGATGGGTATTTAGTACAGGGTGTGGGATGGGTATTTAGTATGGGGTGTGGGATGGGTATTTAGGTGAGGGGTGTGTGGGATGGGTATTTAGGTGAGGGGTGTGTGGGATGGGTATTTAGGTGAGGGGTGTGTGGGATGGGTATTTAGTACGGGGTGTGTGGGATGGGTATTTAGGTGAGGGGTGTGTGGGATGGGTATTTAGTACGGGGTGTGTGGGATGAGTATTTAGGTCAGGGGTGTGTGGGATGGGTATATAGTACGGGGTGTGTGGTATGGGTATTTAGGTGAGGGGTGTGTGGGATGGGTATTTAGGTGAGGGGTGTGGGGGATGGGTATTTAGTACGGGGTGTGTGGGATGGGTATTTAGTACGGGGTGTGAGGGATGGGTATTTAGGTGAGGGGTGTGTGGTATGGGTATTTAGTACGGGGTGTGTGGGATGGGTATTTAGTACGGGGTGTGAGGGATGGGTATTTAGGTGAGGGGTGTGTGGGATGGGTTTTTAGTATGGGGTGTGTGGGATGGGTATTTAGTATGGGGTGTGAGGGATGGGTATTTAGGTGAGGGGTGTGTGGGATGGGTATTTAGGTGAGGGGTGTGTGGGATGGGTATTTAGGTGAGGGGTGTGTGGGATGGGTATTTAGGTGAGGGGTGTGTGGGATGGGTATTTAGGTGAGGGGTGTGTGGGATGGGTATTTAGGTGAGGGGTGTGAGGGATGGGTATTTAGGTGAGGGGTGTGTGGGATAGGTATTTAGTATGGGGTGTGAGGGATGGGTGTTTAGGTGACGGGTGTGTGGGATGGGTATTTAGTATGGGGTGTGTGTGATGGGTATTTAGTACGGGGTGTGTGGGATGGGTATTTAGGTGAGGGGTGTGTGTGATGGGTATTTAGTACGGGGTGTGAGGGATGGGTATTTAGGTGAGGGGTGTGTGGGATGGGTATTTAGTATGGGGTGTGTGGGATGGGTATTTAGTATGGGGTGTGAGGGATGGGTATTTAGGTGAGGGGTGTGTGGGATGGGTATTTAGGTGAGGGGTGTGTGGGATGGGTATTTAGTATGGGGTGTGAGGAATGGGTATTTAGTACGGGGTGTGAGGAATGGGTATTTAGGTGAGGGGTGTGTGGGATGGGTATTTAGGTGAGGGGTGTGTGGGATGGGTATTTAGGTGAGGGGTGTGTGGGATGGGTATTTAGGTGAGGGGTGTGTGGGATGGGTATTTAGTACGGGGTGTGTGGGATGGGTATTTAGTACGGGGTGTGTGGGATGGGTATTTAGTACGGGGTGTGTGGGATGGGTATTTAGTACGGGGTGTGTGGGATGGGTATTTAGTACGGGGTGTGTGGGATGGGTATTTAGTACGGGGTGTGTGGGATGGGTATTTAGGTGAGTGGTGTGTGGGATGGGTATTTAGGTGAGTGGTGTGTGGGATGGGTATTTAGGTGAGGGGTGTGTGGGATGGGTATTTAGTACGGGGTGCGTGGGAAGGGTATTTTGTATGGGGTGTGGGATGGGTATTTAGGTGAGGGGTGTGTGGGATGGGTATTTAGGTGAGGGGTGTGTGGGATGGGTATTTAGGTGAGGGGTGTGTGGGATGGTTATTTAGTACGGGGTGTGGGATGGGTATTTAGGTGAGGGGTGTGTGGGATGGGTATTTAGTACGGGGTGTGTGGGATGGGTATTTAGTATGGGGTGTGTGGGATGGGTATTTAGTATGGTGTGTGTGGGATGGGTATTTAGTATGGGGTGTTTGGGATGGGTATTTAGTACGGGGTGTGTGGGATGGGTATTTAGGTGAGGGGTGTGTGTGATGGGTATTTAGTACGGGGTGTGAGGGATGGGTATTTAGGTGAGGGGTGTGTGGGATGGGTATTTAGTATGGGGTGAGAGGGATGGGTATTTAGGTGAGGGGTGTGTGGGATGGGTATTAGGTGAGGGGTGTGTGGGATGGGTATTTAGTACGGGGTGTGAGGGATGGGTATTTAGGTGAGGGGTGTGTGGGATGGGTATTTAGGTGAGGGGTGTGTGGGATGGGTATTTAGGTGAGGGGTGTGTGGGATGGGTATTTAGGTGAGGGGTGTGTGGGATGGGTATTTAGTACGGGGTGTGTGGGATGGGTATTTAGTACGTGGTGTGTGGGATGGGTATTTAGGTGAGTGGTGTGTGGGATGGGTATTTAGGTGAGTGGTGTGTGGGATGGGTATTTAGGTGAGGGGTGTGTGGGATGGGTATTTAGTACGGGGTGCGTGGGATGGGTATTTAGTATGGGGTGTGGGATGGGTATTTAGGTGAGGGGTGTGTGGGATGGTATTTAGGTGAGGGGTGTGTGGGATGGGTATTTAGTATGGGGTGTGTGGGATGGGTATTTAGGTGAGGGGTGTGTGGGATGGGTATTTAGTACGGGGTGTGGGATGGGTATTTAGGTGAGGGGTGTGTGGGATGGGTATTTAGTACGGGGTGTGGGATGGGTATTTAGGTGAGGGGTGTGTGGGATGGGTATTTAGGTGAGGGGTGTGTGGGATGGTTATTTAGTACGGGGTGTGGGATGGGTATTTAGTACGGGGTGTGTGGGATGGGTATTTAGTATGGGGTGTGTGGGATGGGTATTTACTATGGTGTGTGTGGGATGGGTATTTAGTACGGGGTGTGTGGGATGGGTATTTAGGTGAGGGGTGTGTGTGATGGGTATTTAGTACGGGGTGTGAGGGATGGGTATTTAGGTGAGGGGTGTGTGGGATGGGTATTTAGTATGGGGTGTGTGGGATGGGTATTTAGTATGGGGTGTGAGGGGTGTGTGGGATGGGTATTTAGGTGAGGGGTGTGTGGGATGGGTATTTAGGTGAGGGGTGTGTGGGATGGGTATTTAGGTGAGGGGTGTGTGGGATGGTTATTTAGTACGGGGTGTGGGATGGGTATTTAGGTGAGGGGTGTGTGGGATGGGTATTTAGTACGGGGTGTGTGGGATGGGTATTTAGTATGGGGTGTGTGGGATGGGTATTTAGTATGGTGTGTGTGGGATGGGTATTTAGTATGGGGTGTTTGGGATGGGTATTTAGTACGGGGTGTGTGGGATGGGTATTTAGGTGAGGGGTGTGTGTGAAGGGGATTTAGTACGGGGTGTGAGGGATGGGTATTTAGGTGAGGGGTGTGTGGGATGGGTATTTAGTATGGGGTGTGTGGGATGGGTATTTAGTATGGGGTGTGAGGGGTGTGTGGGATGGGTGTTTAGGTGAGGGGTGTGTGGGATGGGTATTTAGGTGAGGGGTGTGTGGGATGGGTGTTTAGGTGAGGGGTGTGTGGGATGGGTATTTAGGTGAGGGGTGTGTGGGATGGGTGTTTAGGTGACGGGTGTGTGGGATGGGTGTTTAGGTGACGGGTGTGTGGGATGGATATTTAGGTGAGGGGTGTGAGGGATGGGTATTTAGTACGGGGTGTGGGATGGGTATTTAGTACGGGGTGTGGGATGGGTATTTAGTATGGGGTGTGGGATGGGTGTTTAGGTGAGGGGTGTGTGGGTTGGGTATTTAGTACGGGGTGTGTGGGATGGGTATTTAGGTGAGGGGTGTGTGGGATGGGTATTTAGGTGAGGGGTGTGTGGGATGGGTATTTAGTATGGGGTGTGTGGGATGGGTATTTAGGTGAGGGGTGTGTGGGATGGGTATTTAGGTGAGGGGTGTGTGGGATGGGTATTTAGGTGAGGGGTGTGTGGGATGGGTATTTAGTACGGGGTGTGTGGGATGGGTATTTAGGTGAGGGGTGTGTGGGATGGGTATTTAGGTGAGGGGTGTGTGGGATGGGTATTTAGGTGAGGGGTGTGTGGGATCGTTATTTAGTACGGGGTGTGGGATGGGTATTTAGGTGAGGGGTGTGTGGGATGGGTATTTAGTACGGGGTGCGTGGGATGGGTATTTAGTATGGGGTGTGGGATGGGTATTTAGGTGAGGGGTGTGTGGGATGGGTATTTAGGTGAGGGGTGTGTGGGATGGGTATTTAGTATGGGGTGTGAGGGATGGGTGTTTAGGTGAAGGGTGTGTGGGATGGGTATTTAGTATTGGGCGTGTGTGATGGGTATTTAGTACGGGGTGTGTGGGATGGGTATTTAGGTGAGGGGTGTGTGGGATGGGTATTTAGTACGGGGTGTGAGGGATGGGTATTTAGGTGAGGGGTGTGTGGGATGGGTATTTAGTATGGGGTGTGTGGGATGGGTATTTAGTATGGGGTTTGAGGGATGGGTATTTAGGTGAGGGATGTGTGGGATGGGTATTAGGTGAGGGGTGTGTGGGGTGGGTATTTAGTACGGGGTGTGAGGGATGGGTATTTAGGTGAGGGGTGTGTGGGATGGGTATTTAGTATGGGGTGTGTGGGATGGGTATTTAGGTGAGGGGTGTGTGGGATGGGTATTTAGTATGGGGTGTGTGGGATGGGTATTTAGTATGGGGTGTGAGGGATGGATCTTTAGGTGAGGGGTGTGTGGGATGGGTATTAGGTGAGGGGTGTGTGGGATGGGTATTTAGTACGGGGTGTGAGGGATGGGTATTTAGGTGAGGGGTGTGTGGGATGGGTATTTAGGTGAGGGGTGTGTGGGATGGGTATTTAGGTGAGGGGTGTGTGGGATGGGTAATTAGGTGAGGGGTGTGTGGGATGGGTATTTAGTACGGGGTGTGTGGGATGGGTATTTAGTACGGGGTGTGTGTGATGGGTATTTAGGTGAGTGGTGTGTGGGATGGGTATTTAGGTGAGTGGTGTGTGGGATGGGTATTTAGGTGAGGGGTGTGTGGGATGGGTATTTAGTACGGGGTGCGTGGGATGGGTATTTAGTACGGGGTGCGTGGGATGGGTATTTAGTATGGGGTGTGGGATGGGTATTTAGGTGAGGGGTGTGTGGGATGGGTATTTAGGTGAGGGGTGTGTGGGATGGGTATTTAGGTGAGGGGTGTGTGGGATGGGTATTTAGTATGGGGTGTGTGGGATGGGTATTTAGGTGAGGGGTGTGTGGGATGGGTATTTAGTACGGGGTGTGGGATGGGTATTTAGGTGAGGGGTGTGTGGGATGGGTATTTAGTATGGGGTGTGTGGGATGGGTATTTAGTATGGGGTGTGAGGGGTGTGTGGGATGGGTATTTAGGTGAGGGGTGTGTGGGATGGGTATTTAGGTGAGGGTGTGTGGGATGGGTATTTAGTACGGTGTGTGTGGGATGGGTATTTAGTATGGGGTGTTTGGGATGGGTGTGATGGTTATTTAGTACGGGGTGTGGGATGGGTATTTAGTACGGGGTGTGTGGGATGGGTATTTAGTACGGGGTGTGTGGGATGGGTATTTAGTACGGTGTGTGTGGGATGGGTATTTAGTATGGGGTGTTTGGGATGGGTATTTAGTACGGGGTGTGTGGGATGGGTATTTAGGTGAGGGGTGTGTGTGAAGTGGATTTAGTACGGGGTGTGAGGGATGGGTATTTAGGTGAGGGGTGTGTGGGATGGGTATTTAGTATTTGGTGTGTGGGATGGGTATTTAGTATGGGGTGTGAGGGGTGTGTGGGATGGGTATTTAGGTGAGGGGTGTGTGGGATGGGTGTTTAGGTGAGGGGTGTGTGGGATGGGTATTTAGGTGAGGGGTGTGAGGGATGGGTATTTAGGTGACGGGTGTGTGGGATGGATATTTAGGTGAGGGGTGTGAGGGATGGGTATTTAGTACGGGGTGTGGGATGGGTATTTAGTATGGGGTGTGGGATGGGTATTTAGTACGGGGTGTGTGGGATGGGTATTTAGGTGAGGGGTGTGTGGGATGGGTATTTAGGTGAGGGGTGTGTGGGATGGGTGTTTAGGTGAGGGGTGTGTGGGATGGGTATTTAGGTGAGGGGTGTGTGGGATGGGTGTTTAGGTGACGGGTGTGTGGGATGGGTATTTAGGTGAGGGGTGTGTGGGTTGGGTATTTAGTACGGGGTGTGTGGGATGGGTATTTAGGTGAGGGGTGTGTGGGATGGGTATTTAGTACGGGGTGTGTGGGATGAGTATTTAGGTGAGGGGTGTGTGGGATGGGTATTTAGTACGGGGTGTGTGGGATGAGTATTTAGGTGAGGGGTGTGTGGGATGGGTATATAGTACGGGGTGTGTGGTATGGGTATTTAAGTGAGGGGTGTGGGGGATGGGTATTTAATACGGGGTGTGTGGGATGGGTATTTAGTACGGGGTGTGAGGGATGGGTATTTAGGTGAGGGGTGTGTGGTATGGGTATTTAGTATGGGGTGTGTGGGATGGGTATTTAGTACGGGGTGTGAGGGATGGGTATTTAGGTGAGGGGTGTGTGGGATGGGTATTTAGTATGGGGTGTGAGGGATGGGTATTTAGGTGAGGGGTGTGTGGGATGGGTATTTAGGTGAGGGGTGTGTGGGATGGGTATTTAGGTGAGGGGTGTGCGGGATGGGTATTTAGGTGAGGGGTGTGCGGGATGGGTATTTAGGTGAGGGGTGTGCGGGATGGGTATTTAGTTGAGGGGTGTGTGGGATGGGTATTTAGGTGAGGGGTGTGTGGGATGGGTATTTAGGTGAGGGGTGTGTGGGATAGGTATTTAGTACGGGGTGTGAGGGATGGGTATTTAGGTAAGGGGTGTGTGGGATGGGTATTTAGTATGGGGTGTGAGGGATGGGTATTTAGGTGAGGGGTGTGTGGGATGGGTATTTAGGTGAGGGGTGTGTGGGATGGGTATTTAGTATGGGGTGTGTGGGATGGGTATTTAGTATGGGGTGTGAGGGATGGGTATTTAGGTGAGGGATGTGTGGGATGGGTATTAGGTGAGGGGTGTGTGGGGTGGGTATTTAGTACGGGGTGTGAGGGATGGGTATTTAGGTGAGGGGTGTGTGGGATGGGTATTTAGGTGAGGGGTGTGTGGGATGGGTATTTAGTACGGGGTGTGTGGGATGGGTATTTAGTACGGGGTGTGTGGGATGGGTATTTAGGTGAGGGGTGTGTGGGATGGGTATTTAGTATGGGGTGCGTGGGATGGGTATTTAGTATGGGTGTGGGATGGGTATTTAGGTGAGGGGTGTGTGGGATGGGTATTTAGGTGAGGGGTGTGTGGGATGGGTATTTAGGTGAGGGGTGTGTGGGATGGGTATTTAGTATGGGGTGTGTGGGATGGGTATTTTGGTGAGGGGTGTGTGGGATGGGTATTTAGTACGGGGTGTGGGATGGGTATTTAGATGAGGGGTGTGTGGGATGGGTATTTAGGTGAGGGGTGTGTGGGATGGGTATTTAGTACGGGGTGTGTGGGATGGGTATTTAGTATGGGGTGTGTGGGATGGGTATTTAGTATGGTGTGTGTGGGATGGGTATTTAGTATGGTGTGTGTGGGATGGGTATTTAGTATGGGGTGTTTGGGATGGGTATTTAGTACGGGGTGTGTGGGATGGGTATTTAGGTGATGGGTGTGTGTGATGGGTATTTAGTACGGGGTGTGAGGGATGGGTATTTAGTATGGGCTGTGTGGGATGGGTATTTAGGTGAGGGGTGTGTGGGATGGGTATTTAGTATGGGGTGTGTGGGATGGGTATTTAGTATGGGGTGTGAGGGATGGATATTTAGGTGAGGGGTGTGTGGGATGGGTATTAGGTGAGGGGTGTGTGGGATGGGTATTTAGTACGGGGTGTGAGGGATGGGTATTTAGGTGAGGGGTGTGTGGGATGGGTATTTAGTATGGGGTGTGTGGGATGGGTATTTAGGTGAGGGGTGTGTGGGATGGGTATTTAGTATGGGGTGTGTGGGATGGGTATTTAGTATGGGGTGTGAGGGATGGATCTTTAGGTGAGGGGTGTGTGGGATGGGTATTAGGTGAGGGGTGTGTGGGATGGGTATTTAGTACGGGGTGTGAGGGATGGGTATTTAGGTGAGGGGTGTGTGGGATGGGTATTTAGGTGAGGGGTGTGTGGGATGGGTATTTAGGTGAGGGGTGTGTGGGATGGGTAATTAGGTGAGGGGTGTGTGGGATGGGTATTTAGTACGGGGTGTGTGGGATGGGTATTTAGTACGGGGTGTGTGTGATGGGTATTTAGGTGAGTGGTGTGTGGGATGGGTATTTAGGTGAGTGGTGTGTGGGATGGGTATTTAGGTGAGGGGTGTGTGGGATGGGTATTTAGTACGGGGTGCGTGGGATGGGTATTTAGTACGGGGTGCGTGGGATGGGTATTTAGTACGGGGTGCTTGGGATGGGTATTTAGTATGGGGTGTGGGATGGGTATTTAGGTGAGGGGTGTGGGATGGGTATTTAGGTGAGGGGTGTGTGGGATGGGTATTTAGGTGAGGTGTGTGTGGGATGGGTATTTAGGTGAGGGGTGTGTGGGATGGGTATTTAGTATGGGGTGTGTGGGATGGGTATTTAGGTGAGGGGTGTGTGGGATGGGTATTTAGTACAGGGTGTGGGATGGGTATTTAGGTGAGGGGTGTGTGGGATGGGTATTTAGTACGGGGTGTGGGATGGGTATTTAGGTGAGGGGTGTGTGGGATGGGTATTTAGGTGAGGGGTGTGTGGGATGGTTATTTAGTACGGGGTGTGGGATGGGTATTTAGGTGAGGGGTGTGTGGGATGGGTATTTAGTACGGGGTGTGTGGGATGGGTATTTAATATGGGGTGTGTGGGATGGGTATTTAGTATGGGGTGTGTGGGATGGGTATTTAGTACGGGGTGTGTGGGATGGGTATTTAGGTGAGGGGTGTGTGTGATGGGTATTTAGGTGAGGGGTGTGTGGGATGGGTATTTAGTATGGGGTGTGTGGGATGGGTATTTAGTATGGGGTGTGTGGGATGGGTATTTAGTATGGGGTGTGAGGGATGGGTATTTAGGTGAGGGGTGTGTGGGATGGGTATTAGGTGAGGGGTGTGTGGGATGGGTATTTAGTACGGGGTGTGAGGGATGGGTATTTAGGTGAGGGGTGTGTGGGATGGGTATTTAGGTGAGGGGTCTGTGGGATGGGTATTTAGGTGAGGGGTGTGTGGGATGGGTATTTAGGTGAGGGGTGTGTGGGATGGGTATTTAGTACGGGGTGTGTGGGATGGGTATTTAGTACGGGGTGTGTGGGATGGGTATTTAGGTGAGTGGTGTGTGGGATGGGTATTTAGGTGAGGGGTGTGTGGGATGGGTATTTAGTACGGGGTGCATGAGATGGGTATTTAGTATGGGGTGTGGGATGGGTATTTAGTATGGGGTGTGGGATGGGTATTTAGGTGAGGGGTGTGTGGGATGGGTATTTAGGTGAGGGGTGTGTGGGATGGGTATTTAGTACGGGGTGTGGGATGGGTATTTAGGTGAGGGGTGTGTGGGATGGGTATTTAGTACGGGGTGTGGGATGGGTATTTAGGTGAGGGGTGTGTGGGATGGGTATTTAGGTGAGGGGTGTGTGGGATGGTTATTTAGTACGGGGTGTGGGATGGGTATTTAGGTGAGGGGTGTGTGGGATGGGTATTTAGTACGGGGTGTGTGGGATGGGTATTTAGTACGGGGTGTGTGGGATGGGTATTTAGTATGGGGTGTGTGGGATGGGTATTTAGTATGGGGTGTGTGGGATGGGTATTTAGTATGGTGTGTGTGGGATGGGTATTTAGTACGGGGTGTTTGGGATGGGTATTTAGTACGGGGTGTGTGGGATGGGTATTTAGGTGAGGGGTGTTTCATGGGTATTTAGTACGGGGTGTGAGGGATGGGTATTTAGGTGAGGGGTGTGTGGGATGGGTATTTAGTACGGGGTGTGAGGGATGGGTATTTAGGTGAGGGGTGTGTGGGATGGGTATTTAGGTGAGGGGTGTGTGGGATGGGTATTTAGTACGGGGTGTGTGGGATGGGTATTTAGTACGGGGTGTGTGGGATGGGTATTTAGGTGAGTGGTGTGTGGGATGGGTATTTAGGTGAGTGGTGTGTGGGATGGGTATTTAGGTGAGGGGTGTGTGGGATGGGTATTTAGTACGGGGTGCGTGGGATGGGTATTTAGTATGGGGTGTGGGATGGGTATTTAGGTGAGGGGTGTGTGGGATGGGTATTTAGGTGAGGGGTGTGTGGGATGGGTATTTAGTATGGGGTGTGTGGGATGGGTATTTAGGTGAGGGGTGTGTGGGATGGGTATTTAGTACGGGGTGTGGGATGGGTATTTAGGTGAGGGGTGTGTGGGATGGGTATTTAGTACGGGGTGTGGGATGGGTATTTAGGTGAGGGGTGTGTGGGATGGGTATTTAGGTGAGGGGTGTGTGGGATGGTTATTTAGTACGGGGTGTGGGATGGGTATTTAGGTGAGGGGTGTGTGGGATGGGTATTTAGTACGGGGTGTGTGGGATGGGTATTTAGTATGGGGTGTGTGGGATGGGTATTTAGGTGAGGGGTGTGTGGGATGGGTATTTAGTATGGGGTGTATGGGATGGGTATTTAGTATGGGGTGTGAGGGATGGGTATTTAGGTGAGGGGTGTGTGGGATGGGTATTTAGTATGGGGTGTGTGGGATGGGTATTTAGTATGGGGTGTGTGGGATGGGTATTTAGTATGGGGTGTGTGGGATGGGTATTTAGTATGGGGTGTGAGGGATGGGTATTTAGGTGAGGGGTGTGTGGGATGGGTATTTAGTATGGGGTGTGTGGGATGGGTATTTAGTATGGGGTGTGAGGGATGGGTATTTAGGTGAGGGGTGTGTGGGATGGGTATTTAGGTGAGGGGTGTGTGGGATGGGTATTTAGTACGGGGTGTGTGGGATGGGTATTTAGTATGGGGTGTGTGGGATGGGTATTTAGGTGAGGGGTGTGTGGGATGGGTATTTAGTATGGGGTGTGTGGGATGGGTATTTAGTATGGGGTGTGAGGGATGGGTATTTAGTATGGGGTGTGAGGGATGGGTATTTAGGTGAGGGGTGTGTGGGATGGGTATTTAGTATGGGGTGTGTGGGATGGGTATTTAGTATGGGGTGTGTGGGATGGGTATTTAGTATGGGGTGTGAGGGATGGGTATTTAGGTGAGGGGTGTGTGGGATGGGTATTTAGTATGGGGTGTGTGGGATGGGTATTTAGTATGGGGTGTGAGGGATGGGTATTTAGGTGAGGGGTGTGTGGGATGGGTATTTAGGTGAGGGGTGTGTGGGATGGGTATTTAGGTGAGGGGTGTGTGGGATGGGTATTTAGGTGAGGGGTGTGTGGGATGGGTATTTAGGTAAGGGGTGTGTGGGATGGGTATTTAGGTGAGGGGTGTGTGGGATGGGTATTTAGTATGGGGTGTGTGGGATGGGTATTTAGTATGGGGTGTGTGGGATGGGTATTTAGGTGAGGGGTGTGTGGGATTGGTATTTAGGTGAGGGGTGTGTGGGATGGGTATTTAGGTGAGGGGTGTGTGGGATGGGTATTTAGGTGAGGGGTGTGTGGGATGGTTATTTAGTACGGGGTGTGGGATGGGTATTTAGGTGAGGGGTGTGTGGGATGGGTATTTAGTACGGGGTGTGTGGGATGGGTATTTAGGTGAGGGGTGTGTGGGATGGGTATTTAGGTGAGGGGTGTGTGGGATGAGTATTTAGGTGAGGGGTGTGTGGGATGGGTATTTAGGTGAGGGGTGTGTGGGATGGGCATTTAGTACGGGGTGTGTGGTATGGGTATTTAGTACAGGGTGTGTGGGATGGGTATTTAGTACGGGGTGTGTGGGATGGGTATTTAGGTGAGGGGTGTGTGGGATGGGTATTTAGTATGGGGTGTGTGGGATGGGTATTTAGTACGGGGTGTGTGGGATGGGTATTTAGGTGAGGGGTGTGAGGGATGGGTATTTAGGTGAGAGGTGTGTGGGATGGGTATTTAGGTGAGGGGTGTGTGGGATGGGTATTTAGTACGGGGTGTGGGATGGGTATTTAGGTGAGGGGTGTGTGGGATGGGTATTTAGGTGATGGGTGTGTGGGATGAGTATTTAGGTGAGGGGTGTGTGGGATGGGTATTTAGTATGGGGTGTGAGGGATGGGTCTTTAGTATGGGGTGTGTGGGATGGGTATTTAGTACGGGTGGTGTGGGATGGGTATTTAGGTGAGGGGTGTGTGGGATGGGTATTTAGGTGAGGGGTGTGTGGGATGGGTATTTAGTACGGGGGGTGTGGGATGGGTATTTAGTACGGGGGGTATCCGATGGGTATTTAGTACGGGGGGTATGGGGGATGGGTATTTAGTAAGGGGTGGGTGTGCTTGTGGCAGGGGTCAGCGGGGCATCCTCCTGGGGCTAAGCTCTCTACTCTCTGAACCCTGACACTGAAGGTCTTGGAATACATTTTCCACCACCTAGTTCCCACCTCTCTAGGATGACTACATGTTTTATTCAATGTCTCTCGAGCACCAAGGAGAGAACACATGAACATAACAACAGACAGAGAAACACACTATTTTAAATGGTGGAAGATACAATCCAAGATGGAGGACAGTTGCTCTGTCGTCAGAGAGAATAGCGCCTACCTTGGTCAGGCCTCCCACATCCAGGTAGAAACAGACGATGAAGAGATTCCAGGCCACCCAGAGAGCTGTCCACACTGTGTACTGTACAGGACACACACACACACACAAACTTCAAAAAACACATCGCAAATGAAAATAAGTTGGAAATGAAATGAAAGATCTCTGTCTGTGAATGGTGTTATGGGACACACTCTACACTGCACTAGACTGTTTATTTATTCATGTGTACTACCCGCTCTAGCCCACATGCCAAAGCTGCGATAAGTCCATTAAGACTTAAAGGAGTTGTTTTTTAAACCAGCTGAGTGTTTAATGGAGGGGCATAAACAGGTCTTAGGATGGAATTACATTTGCAACATTTACAAAGGGTCTATTATACAAAAAACGAACTATAGTTTGTCTCCTTACAGACACTTTGAGCACTTTGAAAAAGCGATACTCAAATCCAATCCATAATCATCCATCAATATGGTCTTCTGACAGGAAGCTGCTAACCAAACTTCCACTCACGGCTGAACTTCTTCCAAAGGAGATGTTTTTCACCATGTGAACATGTCAACGCTCATTGAGACAGTAGAGGACTTGCCCTAATTATCCTAGCCTAAAGACGTTGAGTCATACTGTTGAACCATACTTTTTCCAAGAAAGTATTCTTCCCACTATCCGCTCTTGCCTTTGGTTACTCTCTCCTCTCTCCCTCACCCATTCCTTCCAACCTCTCTCTCCTCTCTCCCTCACCCATTCCTTCCAACCTCTCTCTCCTCTCTCCCTCACCCATTCCTTCCAACCTCTCTCCTCTCTCTCACCCATTCCTTCCAACCTCTCTCTCCTCTCTTCCTCACCCATTCCTTCCAATCTCTCTCTCCTCTCCCTCACCCATTCCTTCCAAACTCTCTCTCCTCTCTCCCTCACCCATTCCTTCCAAACTCTCTCTCCTCTCTCCCTCGCCCATTGCTTCCAACCTCTCTCTCCTCTCTCCCTCACCCATTCCTTCCAATCTCTCTCCTCTCTCCCTCACCCATTCCTTCCAACCTCTCTCTCCTCTCTCCCTCACCCATTCCTTCCAATCTCTCTCCTCTCTCCCTCACCCATTCCTTCCAATCTCTCTCCCTCACCCATTCCTTCCAACCTCTCTCCCTCACCCATTCCTTCCAACCTCTCTCCCTCGCCCTTTGATTTTCTTTCCACATTAACACCCAAAGTGAACATTGCTAATACATTTTTGACGTACAGTATATGTGAAATGTTATCATTACTTAGCTTCATCCATCCCGTGTTAACTGAATAAAAGAGACAATACACTTCCTGTAATGATCTTCTAACTCCAAACGACACCAGAGTGGAATAACACTTAAAATATTCATAACCTGTCCGGGAGCTATGGGTTCTTCAATCTAGAGCATTGTACTGCTCTTCAATCTAGAACATTCTAGTATTCTTCAATCTGCAACCTTCTAGTGTGCTTCAATCTTGAACGTTCTAGGACATTCTATTAGGTTTTTCAATCTTGGGTCTGGAGTGATACAAGATGGCCAGGCTTTTGTTCTTGCCCAGTACTAACACACCTAATTCAACTAATCTAATCCTCCTTTCCATCACTCCCCCCACCCATAACCCCTCAGATTTAACCAAATCCTAAATCCTGTGGATTCGTGCTGAGGTGGACCCTAGGGTACACTCTGTTCGAGTGTGAAATGAATGGAAGTTGAGTCATTAATTAAATGTAATTACTGATGGATTAAAAAGGATTAAGACGCCAAACAATGTGTTTAGGGAGAGAGCCAGGGATCTTGGGAGTTTGGATAAATGGAAAAATAACAAACGACACCCCAATGTAATGTGTGCACCTGTGTGAATGTTTGTACTCACCACTACAATGTAGCGTGGTCGGTACTGTATAGTGCCGAAGAAGCCGAGGATGACAATGATGATGTGGAAGAAGTTGGCCAGAATGGGCGCCCATTGGTATCCCAGGAAGTCAAAAACCTGCCTCTCCAACGCCACGATCTGCAGGGGGGGAGGGGGGAGGGTTAGGAAGACTGAATTTGGGGGATGAAGGTCAAGAACATCCTTTTTGGTCGCATTTGAACGTGCAAGGACACTCAAAGGTACAGTATAGGCTAAGTGCATTACCCAACCAACCACAATGTACAACAAGAGTATAAACCACCGTGACACATCCATCCACATCTTAATGAAAGCATAAAGCAGTGCCATGGTCCATTCTGCATTTGATTAGTCTCCTTAACACACACAGACGCTTACATCTTCTTAACGAGGATTCTCTCATTACCAGACACTGACATCTTCTTAACGAGGATTCTCTCATTACCACACACAGACACTGACATCTTAACCAGGATTCTCTCATTACCACACACAGACACTGACATCTTCTTAACCAGGATTCACTCATTACCACACACAGACACTGACATCATCTTAACGAGGATTCTCTCGTTGCCACACACAGACACTGACATCTTAATGAGGATTCTCTCATTACCACACACAGACACTGACATCTTTATGAGGATTCTCTCATTACCACACACAGACACTGACATCTTCTTAACGAGGGTTCTCTCATTACCACACACAGACACTGACATTTTCTTAATGAGGATTCTCCCATTACCACACACAGACACTTACACCTTAACGAGGATTCTCTCATTACCACACACAGACACTGACATCTTCTTAACGAGGATTCTCTCATTACCACACACAGAAACTGACTTCTTAACGAGGATTCTCTCATTACCACACACAGAAACTGACTTCTTAATGAGGATTCTCTCATTACCACACACAGACACTGACATCTTCTTAACGAGGATTCTCTCATTACCACACACAGACATTGACATCTTCTTAACGAGGTGGAAATGTTGATGGGCCTCGTGAAGCAGGTGTGGGTTTGACAGTTTGTAAGCTTCAGCCAGAGATACATCCAGCCTCACACACACACACACACACACACACACACACACACACACAGCATGGCACTGTAAGCTTCAGCCAGAGATACATCCAGCCTCACACACACACACACACACACACACACACAGAGCTGTGTCTAGGCATTAGCGACTTAAGCAAGCACTTACAGGACAGAATTAAAAATACATTTTGGACTGACAAATGTAGATATTTTAAAATACATGGAATTTAAAGGTTTCATAGAATGAAATTAGATTTTAAATCTTTTGGACATCAGAGCGAATTTGAGGGAATCTGATTTGAGTCAGAAAAGGATGTTCATATTGTCACGTTCTGACCTTAGTTCTTTTGTTATGTCTAGTATGGTATGTTTTAGTATGGTCAGGGCGTGAGTTGGGTGGGTTATCTATGTTCTTTTTTCTATAATTTTGGATTTTCTGTGTTCGGCCTGGTATGGTTCTCAATCAGAGGCAGCTGTCAATCGTTGTCCCTGATTGAGAATCATATTTAGGTAGCCTGGTTTCACTGTTAGTTGTGGGTGTTTATTTTCTGTTTAGTGTGTGTTGCACCTGACGGAGCTGTTTCGTTTGTTCTCTTTTGTTACTTCGTATTTAGTGTTCAGTTCATTTTCTTAAAAGGATGAACACTTACCACGCTGCGCATTGGTCTGACATTTCTTACTCCTCATCAGAGGAGGACGAAGACACAGTTGTCTTTAGGTAAAATATACAAAACCTGGCAGAGAGCCTATCCAACTGACAATCTCTTAGAGAAAAATATAAACTTAAAGACTTAAAAATAACTGATATTGGCACAAGATGAAGGGCATGTTGGAACATAACTAACAAAATTATAGTTAAGGAAAATGTAATCCAGTATAAACTAATGTATATAATTTATTATACAAGAGAACATTTTTTACAAATTCATGTCATGTCTTAAGTGTAAAACTAACAATGACTCAATAATCCATGCTTTCTGGGAATGTTATGACGTCATAAAGTTATGGGCGGATTTACAAAGTTGACTGTCAGAAGTATTACAATGTAAAATGACTGCATATTTCAAGAAGTCATATGAGGGTGCAGTGAAATACCCGATGGGTTGGACGAACCCCGTTTGTCAATTATTTTGAAAAAAAAACAGATACTTAAATCATGGAGAGGAACAAAATGGTGCAATTTAAAGACATGGCGGAGAGTAATGCAGGCACTAGAGATAGGGGTGAGAGCAGGTGTGATGTCGTTGATGTTTTAAAGACATGGCGGAGAGTAATGCAGGCGCTAGAGATAGGGGTGAGAGCAGGTGTGATGTCGTTGATGTTTTAAAGACATGGAGGAGAGTAATGCAGGCGCTAGAGATAGGGGTGAGAGCAGGTGTGATGTCGTTGATGTTTTAAAGACATGGAGGAGAGTAATGCAGGCACTAGAGATAGGGGTGAGAGCAGGTGTGATGTCGTTGATGTTTTAAAGACATGGAGGAGAGTAATGCAGGCACTAGAGATAGGGAGCAGGTGTGATGTCGTTGATGTTTTAAAGACATGGCGGAGAGTAATGCAGGCACTAGAGAAAGGGGTGAGAGCAGGTGTGATGTCGTTGATGTTTGTCTGCGTCTGTATGTTGTGATGTGTATGTTTTGTATTGTTTGGAAAATATCTATAAATAAAATGGAGAAGGAATGGCGCCGGAGGAGATGGCTGACCTTTTTAGGTCCCTTAAAAAAATTGTGCTATTGAGTGTGTTTTTTTTTTTGTTATTTGTAACTTATTTTGCACATAAAGTTTCTGCCACTGTCTCCTATGACCAAAAAGAGCTAGAGAACAACGATTACTCACCCTGTACTGGAAGAATATGTTTAATGTTTGAGCAAAAGGGTAGATCTGCTGCTTTAAAGGAGCGGGACTCTAACCCGGAAGCTTAAAAGAAATCCTGCTATGCCCTCCAACGAACCATTAAACAAGCAAAGCGTCAATACAGGACTAAGATTGAATCATACGTCACCGGCTCCGACGCTCGTCGGATGTGGCAGGGCTTGCAAACTATTACAGACTACAAAAGGGAAGCACAACCGTGAGCTACCCAGTAACACAAGCCTACCAGATGAGCTAAATTACTTCCATGCTCACTTTGAGGCAAGTAAGACTGCAACATGCATGAGAGCTTCAGCTGTTCCGGACGACTGTGTGATCACGCTCTCTGTAGCCGATGTGAGTAAGACCTTTAAACAGGTCAACATTCACAAGGCTGCAGGGCCAGACGGATTACCAGGACGTGTACTCTGAGCATGCACTGACCAACTGGCAAGTGTCTTCACTGACATTTTCAACATTTTCATTTTCAACCAGGTTAACACACTCACATATACACAACCGCAGGTTTACACTTGCGGGAGGGTGGCGGAATGCTTTAAGGAGCTGCTGTAGTGGGTTCTTAGTATTGGTATCCATTTGATCAAATTCCACCCCATTTCCAAATTAGCAATTTCCCAAGATTAGCTTAGACCTACTCTGTCCCCAGTCCACCTGGCCGTGCTGCTGCTCCAGTTTCAACTGTTCTGCCTGTGATTATTATTATTTGACCATGCTGGTCATTTATAAACATTTGAACATCTTGGCCATGTTCTGTTATAATCTCCACCCGGCACAGCCAGAAGAGGACTTGCCACCCCACATAGTCTGGTTCCTCTCTAGGTTTCTTCCTAGGTTTTGGCCTTTCTAGGGAGTTTTTCCTAGCCACCGTGCTTCTACACCTGCATTGCTTGCTGTTTGGGGTTTTAGGCTGGGTTTCTGTACAGCACTTTGAGATATCAGCTGATGTACGAAGGGCTATATAAATACATTTTATTTGATTTGATTTAGGTGTGTAATAATAATTTGGTGGGTGCTTACATTTGTCCTATTTCACACGAGTGTATTATATGCATTTATGGATTGGAAATTTGATTTTTGCAACTCCCCCGAGACAACCTCAGAGAGTGTGATCACGGCCAAGTTCTACCATTATCAAAAGCGACCCTGGAGCAGTTAGTTAAAGGCACATAAACAAATGTTTCCCCTTGTCGGCTGGGGATTCAAACTAGCAACCTTCCGGTTACTGGCTCAATGCTCGAACCGCTAGGCTACCTGCCACCCTGTGTGTGTGTGTGTGTGTGTGTGTGTGTGTGTGGTGTGTGTGTGTGCACTTTCAGATTGATTTCTGTCATCGGTGTGTGTGATTGAGTTAGCGATAAGGCCGCTACGACAGATCCTTTTTCCTGCCCGTACTCTACACCACAGAGAGAGAGAGAACTGCACTGACAGGAAAACATTAGGGTATGTAGACCACATACATGCACGCACAAACACGGCTATGTATAAAACAGCAGTATTTAACCCCCCCCCCCCCCCCCCCATACACTGGGAGGGGCTGTCAGGCAAAAACTAGGGTGTTAAAACAAAGTGTTGAGTTAGTCATGAGTCATGATGGCAGTCAAATTCCACATGACCGTTTAGTTACAGTAATTAGGCTTGTTGGGGAATAATCAGAATTGGTTGGTAACATAGGTAAGATGTTTTATATTCATCATATGCTTATGAGTTATTTCTCATAAGAATGTATTTTGTTGTACTATAGTGGTGGCCATTGGCAGTTATCTGTTCTATATCAAGACTAAGTTGCATGGGCCGCAGAGAGGGGAGAGGTCAAGGTGTCATCATGTGTAAACATATATTTTGCTCTTTTGCTCCACTGTGTCTGTGTGCCAGTCACTCCCTACTTTTCCCATCGGGGAGAGGAGGATGGCAGTGTCTGGAATCATTCTCGTGCTCCATCTTATCTTAACCTATAGCCTCACTCTCCTCTCCGTGAGCTTGTCCAGGATTGGTTGTATTTAGAATTGGTTGTATCTAAATGACAATTTGATATATGCCTGTTGATATGGAGGATTGGTTTATGCTTCTGGGTTTAATTAAGGAGACAAAGCTGAACAATTTATTATGTCTATGCTGTCTGACTACGTGTGTTCTTTGCTATTAAAGGATCTCAGTTGCAATGTGTAAGGGGCTCTCAGAGAATTCAATGATAGACACTGAATTGATCTGAGAGTCACAGGGTTGTGATAGAGCTCATATAATTAAAGATGGACTTTAATAACTAACTCTGACTTGTGTAGTCAGATAAGATAAAATGTAGCTTTTTGGCCATCAAGGAAAACGCTATGTCTGGCGCAAACCCAAAACCTCTCATCACCCCAAGAACACCACTATGTTTTTTTATCGGCAGGGACTGGAAAACTAGTCAGAATTGAATTAATGATGGACGGAGCTAAATACAGGAAATTCTTGAGGGAAACCTGTTTCATACTTCCAGAGATGTGAGACTGGGACAGAGGTTCACCTTCCAGCAGGACAATGACCCTAAGCCTACTGCTAATGCATGGCCTTGGATGGAACCCATCCAACTTTAAGGAGCTGGAGCAGTTTTGCCTTGACGAATGGGCAAAAAAATCAGTGGCTAGATGGGCCAAGCATATAGAGACATGCCACAAGAGACTTGCAGCTGTAATTGCTGCAAAAGATGGCTCTGCAAAGTATTGACTTGGGGGGGTGAATAGTTATGCACGCTCAAGTTCAGTTTATTTGTCTTATTTCATGTTTGTTTCACAATAAAAAACATTTTGCATCTTCAAAGATGTAGGAATGTTATGTAAATCAAATGACACAACCCCCCCCCCCCAAACATCCATTTAAATTCCAGGTTGTAAGGCAACAAAATAGAAAAATGCCAAGGGAGGTTGTCAGGATGTGTATGAAGAAGAAGTCAGGTGCAGGAGAGCAGAGTATGATAAATAAAGCACACTTTATTATAGTTCCAAACAAAACAACAAAACAAATGCTTTCAAACAACGGAACAATAAAGTAAAGCGCTTAACGAACATCGCTAGATATGAAAACAATTACACACAAAACATGATGGGAAACAGAGGGTTAAATACAAGTAGATTGATTGGGGAAATGAAAACCAGGTGTGTATGGAAACAAGACTAGACAAATGGATATATGAAAAATGGATCGGCGATGGCTAGAAAGCCGGTGACGTCGATCGCCGAACGCCACCCGAACAAGGAGAGAAGCCGATTTCGGCTTTTTGTGACTTCTTCTAATCATAGTCGCACACCTGTAGTCTAGCCCATACTCCTATAGGTTTTGATAACAGGTGTATCACAACTAAAGTTGCCAAATAATGTAAAGCGTCTAGGTGTAGCAGGTAATGCGGAGTCAGGCGCAGGACACAGAGATGAGTAATTCATATAACTTTACTCAAAACAACAAATATTCCAAGAAGAAGGAAAATAATCAAGCTCACAAATACAGACCACCTTACAATGAACAAACTCGCACAAACCATGGGGGAACCAGAGGGTTAAATAAGGAACATATAATTATGGGAATGGCAACCAGGTGTGTACAATGAAGACAAAACAAATGGAAAATGAAAAGTGGATCGGTCGTGGCTAGAAAACCTTTGAGGTCGACCGCCGAATGCCGCCCGAACAAGGAGAGGGACCAACTTCGGCAGAAGTTGTGACAAATAACTTAAAATTAAGCACATTAATCCGCTTTACGATGGGTGTAGAGCCTAACTGGAATACATACCAAATGCAGCGTGTCAGTTTCAAGTTTGGGGAAGAGAATTTTCACCATAAAAATGCACCTTTATAATAAAAGCTTTACATGTATAATAGGCATGACGGCCACACAAAGGGGATGCTTTTGCTGTTCGTTAGGCCTACTCATCTTGTTGGCTGACAAAGTAAATGTGGACAGTTCTTCCAATATCTTCAAAATGCACCTTGGAACTGGATAAGGATGTGCGCAGTTGCGTCCCTGATGTGTCTGTCTTCACTTATAGCCTGTGAGAAAGACCGGATCACATGACGGAGAGGTGCTTTGGAGCACTCAGGGAATAGCGGCCACTGGCCGCAAAAGGCATGTATTTTTTTTTAGGTTGCATTACGGCCACACAAAAGGGATGCCACCGGAAAATTCAAGGCATTATTAAGTGTTTGTTAAATTGTGACTGAGAGACTGATGAACTGTGTGCAGCCTGCGCAAAAACAAAGCAGAGCTCATGCCTTTCATGCAACTTTTTTCAAATTATCATTAGAGTTGCATCATGCAGCCAACGTTTGTAACTAAAGTTACATAAATAACTCTAAATTGAAACACATAGGAGTTCCTGTTTCTTTGTTAACCTATCAACACAGAATGGACATGTGCACACTCCTTCAAATCGTTTTATTCAGCTATGTTCAAATGTATTCTTCATACTATAAAATACTATAAAACAATGCCACGTAATTGTAAGCAAATCTTGTCTGCTAAATAAACTACTGTAGACCCCAGCCATTTGGCATAGCCAGATCAGGCCGTAACATAAGGACAACTCAGAGTATGCTATTATTTTCTTCTGAAATAGACTACATTTTCTTCATATCATGTTTCTTGAGACCTGTCTAAAACAAATGATGCACTTATTGTGATGGTGTAGGCTATATTACATGAATGTGTTAGACTTTTAAAATGTAGATGTTCCAAAGGTCTGCATCAGTGGCTTGTAGGCGATGTGTGGAAACCAGGATACGCTAAATGTGTTTGTTAATTAACAGTCAATTAACGTGAGACTGGACAATTCACGGACAATCACCAGCTGACAGAATGTCATGGCCGCCACAGCCCTAAGTGGGAACACAGTAAAAGCTTGTCAATCTACTGTGTTATGGGTCCCTTATCTTGTTGTACTGATGTGTTAACCTGGGGAATGCTGCAGCCTCAAGGCCATTTCAACACTGTGTAGCTTCCTCTGGTTCCTGTCTTTTGACAGCCAACAGCCACTCACAGTAAACTACTTACAGTACAAGCAAGCTTTCAACAATGTTCAAGCCAGAGACACGTTCACCATATAAATAGACTCAAACACACACACACACTTCTTTTTTAATAAAAATAGAACAGTTCCTGGTAGCAACCTTGCCTGATCTTCTCTCTCATGTTATGAAATTGAACATGCAGGCAAGGATGTGGTAAAAATGGGCCTGTTTGTAAAAGGGGGATATTTCTTTGCAGTATAAGTAAGGTTCTTGGAAACTGCCCACACACCACCCCTGGCAAAGTGGCTGGCACATTTGAGTTATTTCAGCTTAGATATCTTTAACCTCATTATAGTGATTATGGGTCATGAAGGTGTGTTCCATGTGTTAAGACTTTGATTGGCGCGTTTATGTTCATGGCGGGAGAGTGACAGCCATGAACATACAATCAGGCAGAGAGGGAGAGAGAGAGTCCACAAGCAACAGGTCACTAGAAATGTGCATTTAAAATCTGTGTATAAAGTAAGTTACCCCTGAACCCGTGGCAAAATGTGTGTGTCCTTCCCCCCCAATGTCAGAGATGCACTTACGCCAGAACCAAATCTTCTCAATTTTTATGTTAAGGCTGTCACGAGATTACTTAACAAGCCATTCTAGCATTAAAATGATTAGCCTATTAATGCATGTGTGTATGGGTGCAGTGTGTGTGTTGTGAGCGTCATTCCATCTCTCGACCACCCTTAATGGTGTTCCCTCTAGGACTATGTGTAATTTGCAGCGCTGGCTTAGCCCAGAGAGGATGGATGAATTCCATTAAAGAACCATATAACATGTTTATTACCAAAGGACCACCATTACTCCTACAGGCAGTAATTGTAGCTGAGAGTGTGAATGTTTCTTCACAATAATATATTTTACTCTCTTAAGAACAGTTGGTGGTGAACTTCCAAGCACCCCCTAAATATTCTTTGAGGGAGTAGGCATAAATTATACTGCACACATGTGTACACCTGTATACCTACCGTGCGCATGCCGGCAGTAACATGTGGTAGCAGGGGTGTGCAGATGTGGGTTGACATTTATTTTGATAAATCCATTGAGAATATACACCATCAAAAAAATATCAACTATTAATTTGTTTAGGGAGGTCCCTAGAAAATAATAGCCTATTTTGAGTTTAATTAGGCCTATGTTACGGGTCTGTGCACCCATGACTGTGCAATACAAATTAAATCAATAGGTCGTTATTTTGTTCATTAAACAGACAAGACACACCTACCCGATCACAGTCAACACACAACACAGTAAAATACAAATAATATTTTTCCCACAAAACTTGTCAAGGGAATGTGTGGAACTGCTAACATAAGAAAGTGATATTTTTTTTCTCCATGTTTCAGCTCTTTCCTACACTCACTCCACTTTGTTAGGGAGCAGCCGTAGGGTCATATCTTCATCATGATACCCATAGAAATAATAGCAATCCTATTTTCAAAAGCATGTGTGTCTCGTGTTCATGTTTCACAACCTCCGCTGACTTTTGGAGTTGCCAATACGAGATCGGGCAACATAATAGGCCTACTCCTGATTTATGCTACATTACAGCATGCTAGATGTTTCTGATCAGTGATTTAGGCTACATTACAGCATGCTAGATGTTTCTGATCAGTGATTTAGGCTACATTATAGCATGCTAGATGTTTCTGATCAGTGATTTAGGCTACATTATAGCATGCTAGATGTTTCTGATCAGTGATTTAGGCTACATTATAGCATGCTAGATGTTTCTGATCAGTGATTTAAGCTACATTACAGCATGCTAGATGTTTCTGATCAGTGATTTATGCTACATTATAGCATGCTAGATGTTTCTGATCAGTGATTTAGGCTACATTATAGCATGCTAGATGTTTCTGATCAGTGATTTATGCTACATTACAGCATGCTAGATGTTTCTCATCAGTGATTTATGCTACATTACAGCATGCTAGATGTTTCTGATCAGTGATTTATGCTACATTACAGCATGCTAGATGTTTTTGATCAGTGATTTATGCTACATTACAGCATGCTAGATGTTTCTGATCAGTGATTTATGCTACATTACAGCATGCTAGATGTTTCTGATCAGTGATTTATGCTACATTACAGCATGCTAGATGTTTCTGATCAGTGATTTAGGCTACATTATAGCATGCTAGATGTTTCTGATCAGGGATAGATGAGCAAACTAACAGATGAGCTATACCCCCTCCACTGATTGGCCCAGCCAGAAACCCTTAACCAAATAGCCTATACTGTACAGACTGAGATTCCATGAAACAAAATCACTGATTAATTATTAGACAAGTCAGGGAAGTCGCAGGCTTTTGGTAGGGAGTAGGCCTAGGATACTAAGTGACTGGTTGGGAGTAGGTCTAGACTACTAAGTGACTGGTAGGAAGTAGGCCCCAGGCTACTAAGTGATTGGTAAGGAGTAGGCCTAGGCTACTAAGTGACTGGTAAGGAGTAGGCCTACGCTACTAAGTGACTGGTAGGGAGTAGGCCTAGGCTACTAAGTGACTGGTAGGGAGTAGGCCTAGGCTACTAAGTGACTGGTAGGGAGTAGGCCTAGGCTACTAAGTGACTGGTAGGGAGTAGGCCTAGGCTACTAAGTGACTGGTAAGGAGTAGGCCTAGGCTACTAAGTGACTGGTAAGGAGCAGGCCTAGGCTACTAAGTGACCGGTTGGGAGTAGGCCTAGGCAACTAAGTGACTGGTTGGGAGTAGGCCTAAGCTACTAAGTGACTGGTAGGGAGTAGGTCTAGGCTACTAAGTGACGGGTAGGGAGTAGGCCTAGGCTGCTAAGTGACTGGTAGGGAGTAGGCCTAGACTACTAAGTGACTGGTAGGGAGTAGGCCTAGGCTACTAAGTGACTGGTAGGGAGTAGGCCTAGGATACTAAGCGACTGCGAGTGAAGAGTAAAGTGATCCACTTGTTAAACTACATAACATGCTGCCAAAATGTAATAAATTAACCAACTAGACAAGATGATCATGAGCAGCACTCACCTCAACTTAGCTAACCTTTCCCCTGCCTAAGTGTAGCCAAACCAATATCTAAATGGAGATTCAGTGAAAACATGGAGATTCAGTGAGACCCCACGCTTGTGTAAGGGGTGCGTACTGGCGGCAGAGAAGTCAGGTGCAAGAGAGCAAAAACTGTTAGGAGTTTAATAACAAAAATCACCGTAAACAATTTTTTTTATCGATACAATGAACTTACAATAAACAATTCCGGACAAGGACATGGGGGGAACAGATGGTTAAATACACAACATGTAATGATGGAATTGAAACCAGGTATGTGGGAAGACAAGACAAAACAAATGGAAAGTGGATCAATGATGGCTAGAAGACCGGTGACGCCGACCGCCGCCCGAACAAGGAGAGGAACCAACTTCGGCGGAAGTCGTGACAGCTTGTCTCAAAGCAGCACGATGACACTGTCCGAATTATCATCTAGTTGACCACACTATGCATGGATTGGATGACTTTGGTAGTTTCACTACCAACAATTTGATACATGCCTTCAATTGAATTAGCCTACTCTATTCAAATATTTTGGTCATTCACTGCTATTTATTCCCACAGTAATTCTTTATGGATCCATCCAGTTGTGGTTAAGAAAACAGTGCACACTTAGTTGTGGGCTATGTGAAGTGACATGCCTTGTAAAGTTTAGAACTGCCAGGAGGATGGTAAAACCTGCGCTGCCTAGCAACCATCAAGAGTAAGCTCGTAGTGCGTGCCATTGCTAACTCAGCATTGCAGCTACGTTTGATACTAAGCCGTAGGCAGAACTTTACCGAAATTATTACTAGGTTGTTTGGTGGAAATAAAAGTTCAAATCAAATCACATTTTATTTGTCACATACACATGGTTAGCAGATGTTAATGCGAGTGTTGCGAAATGCTTCTGCTTCTAGTTCCGACAATGCAGTAATAACCAACGAGTAATCTAACCTAACAATTCCACAACTACTACCTTATACACACAAGTGTAAAGGAATGAAGAATATGTACATAAAAATAATTTAATGAGTGATGGTACAGAACGGCGTAGTCGTTTAGCTCAGTTACCTTAGCTTTCTGGGGAACAGGAACAATGGTGGCCTTCTTGAAGCATGTGGGAACAGCAGACTGGGATAAGGATTGATTGAATATGTCCGTAAACACACCAGCCAGCAGGTCTGCGCATGCTCTGAGGACGCGGCTGGGGATGCCGTCTGGGCCTGCAGACTTGCGAGGGTTAACATGTTTAAATGTTTTACTCACGTCGGCTGCAGTGAAGGAGAGTCCGCAGGTTTTGGTAGCGGGCCGTGTCAGTGGCACTGTATTGTCCTCAAAGCGAGCAAAGAAGTTATTTCGTCTGTCTGGGAGCAATACATCCTGGTCCGCGACGGGGCTGGTTTTCTTTTTGTAATCCGTGATTGACTGTAGACCCTGCCACATACCTCTTGTGTCTGAGTCGTTGAATTGCAACTCTACTTTGTCTCTATACTGACGCTTAGCTTGTTTGATTGCCTTGCGGAGGGAATAGCTACACTGTTTGTATTCAGTCATGTTTCCGGTCACCTTGCCCTGGTTAAAAGCAGCGGTTCGCGCTTTCAGTTTCGTGCGAATGCTGCCATCAATCCACGGTTTCTGGTTTGGGAATGTTTTAATAGTTGCTGTGGGTACGACATTGCCGATGCACTTTCTAATGAACTCGCTCACCGAATCAGCTTATTCGTCAATGTTGTTGTTGGACGCAATGCGGAACATATCCCAATCCACGTGATCGAAGCAGTCTGGAAGCGTGGAATCAGATTGGTCGGACCAGCGTTGAACAGACCTGAGCGCTGGAGCTTCTTGTTTTAGTTTCTGTCTGTAGGCTGGAAGCAACAAAATGCAGTCGTGGTCAGCTTTTCCGAAATGAGGGCAGGGGAGGGCCTTATATAAATTGCGGAAGTTAGAATAACAATGATCCAGGGATTTACCAGCCCTGGGTGCACATTCGATATGCTGATAGAATTTAGGGAGTCTTGTTTTCAGATGAGCCTTGTTAAAATCCCCAGCTACAATGAATGCAGCCTCAGGATATGTGGTTTCCAGTTTACATAGAGTCAAATAAAGTCAGTTCAGGGCCGTCGATGTGTCTGCTTGGGGGGGAATATATACGGCTGTGATTATAATCGAAGAGAATTCCCTTGGTAGATAATGCGGTCGACATTTGATTGTGAGGAATTCTAAGTCAGGTGAACAGAAGGACTTGAGTTCCTGTATGTTGTTATGATCACACCTGTCACGACTTCTACCGAAGGTAACTCCTCTCCCGGTTCGGGCGGCGCTCGGCGGTCAGCGTCACTGGTTTACTAGCCGCCACCGATCCCTTTTTCCTTTTCTGTTTGTTTTGTCTGTGATCCTTTTCACACCTGGTTTCATTTGCGTTTATTTCTGTGTATATAGGGTACCTTTTGCCTGCCTTAGTTCGTGCGGGATTAGACTTGTGTGTGTATTGCGCTCGATTGTATTTGATGTTTGTTGTTTTCTGTGATTACGCATGTGTATGTAAAGTGTCGGAACGGTGTTTGTTCCGTGCATTTGCACAAGTTTTTGAGTATCGAGAGCGTAGTTTTTTGTATTTCCGTCTCTGCCATTTTTGTAGTGGTGGACTATATGATTAAACACACTTCTCAGACATCCCTGCTCTCCTGCGCCTGACTCCTACACCTCTCACCGAGACACGCGTTATCACAACACCACGTCTTGTTAATCATAAGGCTTACCCCCCCCCGCCCCTCTTCTTACCAGAAAGATGCTTGTCTCTGTCGGCGCGATGCGTGAAGAAACCAGCTGGCTGCACTGACTCCGATAGCATCTCTCGAGTGAGCCATGTTTCCGTGAATCAAAGAACGTTACAGTCTCTGATGTCTCTCTGGAAAGCTACCCTTGTTCGGATTTCATCAACCTTGTTGTCAAGAGACTAGACATTGGCGAGTAGTATGCTAGGGAGTGGTGCGCGATGTGCCCGTCTCCGGAGCCTGACCAGAAGACCGCACCGTTTGCCCTTTTTATGGCGACGTTGTTTAGGTTCGCCGGCTAGGATCCGATCCATTGTCCTGGGTGGAAGTTAAAACACAGGATCCGCTTCAGGAAAGTTATATTCCTGGTGGTGGTGAGTTGACGTTGCTCTTATATTCAGTAGTTCCTCCCGACTGCATGTAATGAAACCTAAGATTACCTGGCGTACCAAAGTAAGAAATAACACGTAAAAAAACAGTAGGACAGTATGTTTGTCTTGTCCCGTCCCAAGTATATTTTTCTTAGAATATATTTCGCATATATTTTTAATATCCTTTTTCATCTCAATTTCCATCTACGGACTGAACTTACTCTCCTGCAACCCGCCTCACCCAATGTGGTACGGATCTGTTATTTTTTTTACTTTAGAACAAGAACTGGCTCAGCCTGGTCTATTCCTGCCAGTCTGCACAGCGCGATATCAACCCAGACCATATTAGACTGCTTTTTCTCTACCACATCTCTGTATTCCTACCGCAAGCTCTGACACTCATTGCAGCTAGCTAGCTGCTATCCGAGTGGCTACTCCTGGCTAACGTCTCAGTCCCGAAGCAAGCACCAGTTAGCCTGGAGCTAGCCTGGAGCTAGCCTGGAGCTAGGCCCATCTCCAGGCTAGCTGAAGACTCTTTTACTACCGACACGGAGCCCTGCCGATCATGACTGGTCTGCCGACGTAACCATCCGTGGGGGTTTCAACAGGCTCTTCCGTTGCCACTTCTCCCGAAAGCCCATACGCTAGCCTGCTAGCCCCGGCACGCTAGATATCTGAATCGCCGTATCTCCAGCTCACCTAGCTACTCACTGGACCCTATGATCATTAAGCTACACATGCATCTCCCTAGTGTAAATATGCCTTGTCTATTGCTGTTTTGGTTAGTGATTATTGTCTTGTGTCACTTTAGAACCTCCAGCCCTGCTCAAAGTTAGCCCCTTTGTTCCAACCCCCACACATGCAGTAACCTCATCTGGCGTAAATGGTGCCTCCAGAGACAAAACCTCTCTCATCTTCACTCAATGCCTAGGTTTACCTCCACTCTATTCACATCCTACCACACCCTTGTCTGTACATTATGCCTTGAATCTATTCTTCTGCGCCCAGAAATCTGCTACTTTTACTCTCTGTTCTGAATTTACTAGACGACCAGTTCTTATAGCCTTTAGCCGTACCCTTATTCTACTCCCTTATTCTACTCCTCCTCTGCTCCTCTGGTGATGTAGAGGTTAACCCAGGCCCTGCAGCCACTAGCTCCACCCTCATTCCCCAGTCGCTCTCATTTGTTGATTTCTGTAACTGTAAAAGCCTTGGTTTCATGCATGTTAACAATAGAAGTTTGATTCACTGCTTTAGCACATTCCGCCAACCCGGATGTCCTAGCCATGTATAAATCCTGGCTTAGGAAAATCCTAAAATTTCCATCCCTAACTATAACATTTTCCAACAAGATAGAACTGCCAAAGGGGGCGGAGTTGCAATCTACTGCAGAGATTGACAGAACTTTGCAGGCTTACTTTCCAGGTCTATGCCAAAACAATTCCAGCATCTACTTTTTTCAGAACCAAGTCTCTCACCATTGCCTCTTGTTATAGACCCCTTTCAGCCCCCAGCTGTGCCCTGGACACCATATGTCAATCGATTGCCCCCCATCTATCTTCATAGTTTGTACTGTTAGGCGACCTAAACTGGGACACGCTTAACACCCCGGCAGTCCTACAAATCTTATCAAGGAACCTACCAGGTACAACCCTAAATTCGTAACCATGGTCACCCTCTTTGATATCATCCTGACCAACTTGAACCCTCTAAATACACCTTTGCTGTCTTCAACCAGGATCTCAGTGAACATTGCCTCATTGTCTGTGTGCGTAATGGGTCCGCGGTCAAACGACCACCCCTCATCACTGTCAAACGCTCCCTAAAACACTTCAGCGAGCAGGCCTTTCTAATCGACCTGGTCCGGGTATCCTGGAAGGATATTGACCTCATCCCGTCAGTAGAGGATGCCTGGTTGCTCTTCAAAAGTGCTTTCCTCTCCATCTTAAATAAGCATGCCCCTTGAGATAGTGCCCTTGGTTCACCCCAGACTTGACTGCCCTTGACCAGCACAAAAACATTCTGTGGCGTTCTGCATTAGCATCGAACAGCCCCCACGATATGCAACTTTTGAGGGAAGTCAGGAACCAATATACTCAGTCAGTTAGGAAAGATAAGGCAAGAAAGACAAGGCACAAATGTGCATCCTGTGGCAATAATTCCCAAAAGTTTTGGGACACTGTAAAGTCCATGGAGAATAAGAGCACCTCCTCCCAGCTCCCCACTGCTTAGTCACTTTAACTATACATTCATGTACATACTATCTCAATTGGTCTGACCAACCAATGCTCCCGCATATTGGCCTAACCGGGCTATCTGCATTGTGTCCCACCCACCACTCGTCAACCCCTCTTTTACGCTACTGCTACTCTCTGTTCATCATATATGCATAGTCACTTGAACCATATCTACATACTACCTCAATCAGCCTGACTAACCGGTGTCTGTATGTAGCCTCGCTACTTTTATAGCCTCGCTACTGTATATATATGTTTTATTTCTTTACTTACCTATTGTTCACCTAATACCTTTTTTGCACTATTGGTAAGAGCCTGTAAGTAAGCATTTCACTGTAAGGTCTACACCTGTTGTATTCAGCGCACGTGATAAATAAACTTTGATTTGATTTGAGTGTTAATGCTAAATTGTAATTATTTCTCCTCCGTGGCCAATTTATTGCCTTACCTCCCTACTCTTCAAATTTACACACACTGTACATAGATGTTTTCTATTGTGTTATTGACTGTACGTTTGTTTATGTGTAACTCTGTGTTGTTGTTTTTGTCGCACTGCTTTGCTTTATCTTGGCCAGGTCGCAGTTGTAAATGAGAACTAGCCTGCCTGGTTAAATAAAGGTGAAATAAAAATGTTTTTTTTAAAGATCCCATGTCACCCATCGTAAGAGTTGGGGTGTTAACCCCGGTGTCCTGGCTAAATTCCCACTCTGGCCCCCATACCATCATGGCCACCTAATCATCCCCACCTTCCAATTGGCTCCTTTCCCCTGTAACTATTCCACAGGTCAACAAAAATAAACTGGGAGGTGGCTTTTCACACAAGTCTCCATATCTCTCCCTCCTCTCTCACTAACCCTCAGTTTCACCCTTTCCCTCCCCCTCTTCCCCAATACGCCCAGTGACTGAGCCATGACTATGTTTTTCCCAATGATAGCAGCTGACTGACTGGACCTCCCATCCCATGGCAGATACACTGGTGCCCAGCCACAGACCCATTACAATCACAACTAGCCTACATCAGAACATTACACACACAGATACAGCCCAACATCACAAGCCAAAATAAATGCCAAAGATGACCCACATAGTCAGAGACAAGCAACTTCCTTCCTCCGACTTCCCATTCTGGATATTTGCATATTTTTCTCGTCTCTTCTTCTCTCTCTCTTCCCTCTCCTTTCCCAAATCTGAGTATCCTGGTCCATCATGGTCATCCTCATTATAAAGTTTATCTAGAGTTGTGTTATTAGAGACCATTTCAGATTCTAACTCAACTACATGGCTAAGATGGGAAGAATAGACTAGGTTTTCAAAGAGATTTCAAGGCTAACAAGAGTAGAGGATTACGTTTCATCTTCTCTGGCACTTGTAGGCTTCTTTCCCTGGTTCTATTGGAATCACACTCACAATTTAATCAGCTTCTCTGACATGGGAATGAGAAAATGCGCTGGAACACACACACACACACACACACACACACACACACACACACACACACACACACACACACACACACACACACACACACACACACACACACACAGTTCGCTTTGATTCATCAGAGAAGATGACAGAAGGAAAATGACAAAACAAGAGCAGCTTAAATAAACCCTTCCTCTCCTCCTTAAACAGTTTGGGTTTAACCCTAATTAGCGAGGTGGTAATTCAGCAACTTCAGAGGGATGTAGCAAGAAGGAACACTTAAGCAGGAAGTAAGCCCTCCCCAAAAGCTGTCAGCAGTTTTATATACCCTCATTCTCTTCTCCATAATTGACTCAGTACTCAGTACTCTTTTACTCGCCATACTAGGATTTACCAAGAAATTCCTTCCCAGTATTCCCGCTCAAACCGGAAGCATATAATACCATGCTTAACATTGACAACATGGTCAGACTAGCCACATTATCCATATTGAGAATGTTGTAATCACATCAGTGGTGGAACGTCACAACTCGGCAACTCGGGTAACAACTTTTTCTCCGTTTCCCACTTGTAAATCTGACTTGGAGGGTCATTCAATTGACATTTTCAACTGGGAATAAGGAACATCCGATAACTCAAATAGCACGTGAACACAGCAGTAACCTAGGTAGTTTTCCTTTGACTGAAATATGCAGCTTGGTCTTTTTCTCTTCCCTTGCACCTGGCTATCAGGGGAATTTGGGAAGGTTGTGGCTTTTTGGCTTATTGTGGTGATTTTGTCAAAGCGAACTTATCTGATTCTCAGCTACTCAAAGAGATAAGCTGTAGCAGAGATTCAGCACCATGAAAAGTGCTGTGGTTGATTTGCCCGCAAATCTAAAGATATACTGTTGAAGTCGGAAGTTTACATACAGTTAGGTTGGAGTCATTAAAACAATTTTTTCAACCACTCCACACATTTCTTGTTAACAAACTATAATGATCTCAATTAGCTTATCAGAAGCTTCTAAAACCATGAAATAATTTTCTGGAATTTTCCAAGCTGGTCAAAGGCACAGTCAATTTAGTG
Organism: Oncorhynchus mykiss; assembly: GCF_057628025.1. Classification (NCBI taxonomy): domain Eukaryota; kingdom Metazoa; phylum Chordata; class Actinopteri; order Salmoniformes; family Salmonidae; genus Oncorhynchus; species Oncorhynchus mykiss. The sequence continues at coordinate 6,044,789 of NC_143049.1, forward strand.
TATGTAAACTTCTGACCCACTGGAATTGTGATACAGTGAATTATAAGTGAAATAATCTGTCTGCAAACAATTGTTGACAACATTTATTGTGTCATGCGCAAAGTAGATGTCCTAACCAACTTGCCAAAACTATAGTTTGTTAACAAGACATTTGTGGAGTGGTTGAAAAACTAGTTTTAAATCACTCCAACCTAAGTGTATGTAAACTTCCGACTTGAACTGTGTGTGTTTATTTATATATACTGAGCAAAAATATAAACGTAACATGTAAAGTGTTGGTCCCATGTTTCATGAGCTGAAATAAAAGACCCCAGAAATGTTCCATGCACAAAAAGCGTATTTCTCTCAAATTTTTAGCACAAATTTGTTTATATCCCTGTTAGTGATTTCTCCTTTGCCAAGATAATCCACCCACCCGACAAGTGTGACATATCAAGAAGCTGATTAAACAGCATGATCATTCCACAGGTGCACCTTGTGCTGGGTCAATAAAAGGCCACATTAAAATGTGCAGTTTTGTAATACAAAACAATGCCACAGATGTCTCAAGTTTTGAGGGAGCGTGCAATTGGCATGCTGACTGCTGGAATGTCCACCACAGCTGTTGCTAAAGAATTTAATGTTAATTTCTCTACCATAAGCCGCCTCCAACGTTGTTTTAGAGAAGTTAGCAATAAAAATACGTCTATTTGGCCTCACAACCGCAGACCACGTGTAACCATGCCAGCCCAGGACCTTCACATCTGGCTTCTCACCTGCGGATCATCTCAGACCAGGCAGCTGATGAAACTGAGGAGTATTTCTGTCTGTAATAAAGCCCTTTTGTGGGAAAAAAAAATCATTTTGAATGGCTTGGCCTGGCTTCCCAGTAGATAGGCCTGGCTCCCAGGCCCACCCGTGGCTGCGCCACTGCCCAGTCATGTGAAATCCATAGATTAGGACCTAATGAATGTATTTCAATTGACTGATTTCCTATTATGAACTGTAACTCCGTTAAACTGTTGAAATTGTTGCTTATTCCATTTCTATTTTTGTTCAGTACACTGTTACATCTGCTCCTGCCATGCCTTCTACTGCTCATCCTGTGTCTCTTTGTCCTGCCGCCACTCCCCCAGTGCTCTCTCCCTCTCCCCCTCTCTCTGTGTGTGTGATTGTGTGGGAGGAGACAGGTGTGCTGGACTCTAAACAGATCCCCACCAGCTGCAAACTGTTCCATAATCAAGACCTCTACAAATACTCAGTTCTGTCACTTCCACACTGCCAGATCGTAATCTCTGCTCAGTCAGTCCACGTTTCTAGCCATTTGGTAATATTTAGATCCTGTTAACATGTTATTCCTGTTTTCCTTGCCTGACGCTGTTTTCCTCTCCGCTACAGTTCTGCCCGCTCTGACTCTGGTCCCTGCCTCCTGTCCCACGTCTGCTCATCCTGCTACTCTGTCCTGGATTCCCCCCGGACCTGCTTACCCTGTCCCAACACCTCTCGCCTCAGCCTCTGCACCTGGTTTCCTGCAACCCACCCAAGCTTCCCCTGGCCTGCACTCCATCTTCCACCTGTGTTTCAATAAATACCTTGGTTACTTCATCCAAGGTATATCAAGTCTTCTCGTCTGAGTCTGCTCTTGGGTTTCCCTGTTCCACTCCGCGTAACATACAATATACTTGAAGTTCAATCCCCTTTTCCAAAATTAATGTATGAAGACAAGTATGACGCAAAACATTTCTGGTTCATGGTTATTGTCCATAATTGTCAGTTACAAGATTATAAGATAATTGTGCCAGTCATACTATCTGCTATCCCCTACCCCTCCACACCATCCACTCTGTCCCCCCCCCTGCACCCTTTCCCTGATGTCAGGTTATTGTTGCACTGAATCTTCTGTCTGTATATCTTAGGGTTGCCGAGGTAATGCCAGGAGCGTCAGGGAGAGAGATTGGGGGGTGGGATAGAGAGAGGTTGGTTGGTTATTACCCTCTCCCTGACCTCTAACCTTGGACCAATTATGACTGTGACCCCATAGACCTGAGGTCTATATCTTCTCTAAAACATGCCCCCCTTTCCTCTCTCTCTCTCCCTGTCCTTTTCTTACTCTCTCTCTCTTCAACTCTAATTCGCTCTCACTGTATAACTCTCCCTCTATCTCTCTTTCTGCCTCTCTTCATCACCCCCCCTCTCTCATATATATATATATATATATATCACTCTCTCGAGACTTTGGCCCAAATGATAAATCAAGCGGTGATCAATAATTCAAACACTTTCAAGCTTTGTCTCCTCTACCTCTCACAGCGTAAATGAGAGGGACAGGGTGAAGGAAGGAACGTTAGACTAGAGAGCGAGAGGGAGAGAGGCTCTGTTAAACCAGGCAGCTATCAATAATTCAAACACTTTCAAGCGTCTCCTCTACCACTCAAAGCCTAAACGAGAGGGAGAGGGGGAAGGAATGATAGACTAGACAGAAAAAACGAGAGAGAGAGAGAGGCTCTGTTAAACCAGGGATCTAACACAGACTAACGAGACTCGAGTCCTCATAAAAAAATTTAAGCAATGCTCTTCAACCATGAATACACTGGAAGCTCATCAGGTGAGAGAGAATGACAACATTATTTTCAAGTATGAGGATTCTGGCCTACTCTTGTGGACTCGTAGGTTTCCTAGCTTCCTGAGGCTGTTGGTCATTAAGGGTGGAAAGTTACCTTTCACCAGACCCCCTGAGTTAACATACACTGCTAGATTTCCCTCTCCTTTCATGTCCTGGGTCAGACAGAATCTTTCCCTTAAAATCATACAGCAGTGGGAACCATGATTTTAGTTTAAGATTGAAGTTGTTTCTGGTGATGAGAGGTAGGAGGGGTGCTGTACAAAACAAAGTAATCAGTGATTGGACCGTCTTGAACCAATCAGAGTATCAAAGCCAAAGTGTGATCTGGCAACCCATCGGTTTCTGGACCAATCACTGTGTTGGCATTCAGTGAAGGGTCAGGGAGGTACTCAGATCGACTCATTGTGGAGAAGAAACTAACGTCCGTGGGCAATGCATTTGGCCAGAGCAAGAAGTCTGGGTTACCAGGCAAACCACAGTCCTCCTGATTACCAAATATAGACCACTCTGTTGTGGCTGTTGACTGTTCCAGCATCTTCTCCCTTACCTTTCTATCTCCCCCTTTCACCGTTCTCTCTCTCAATGGGAGGTTATTTCCCTCTCTCTTTACACACTCTTTACCCACCCATCCAACCCTTACACACACACACACACACACACACACACACACACACACACACACACACACACACACACTTTAAAACTCAAGGTACAAACTCACCTGATTTACCCAGCTGAAGACATGACACTGTTCTTAACCTTAACAAACACACACAGGTCTGTAGGCAGGCTGTGCTGTGTTTTACTGCTGTGGCGTTCGCTCCAGCTGCAGTAATTATACCTAACGATGCATTAATAATAAAGCTATGCCGAGGCACAGGACAGATTGTGTGTGTATGCGTGCGCGTGTGAATATGGGGGAGGGGTAGCCTGCAAATTGGGGCGACATTCAGCAACAAATAGCTCATGATTATTCATGGTCAAATTTGAATGTTTAATACTCTGGCATGCACCAAGTGAACCGGCAAGGAACACACATCATTACTAAAAACCAGCCTAAATCCTTTGTAATGTGTTGAAATAATGTGACACACGCCAAATACAGAAGTCCGTGTTTTGAGGATAAAAGAAGCAAGTCTTTAGTCCAAATACTCTAACAACCATAAAGCCTAGAGATTCTCTAGAATATTTCACAATATTTCATTTTACTGGAACCCTGTCATAAGGCCTATACATGAAAACACTGTGGTAACACTTATGTCAGGCTATATTCCTTAGAAACAATGCACTTGAGCACCAGTTTCTTTATGCGGTTTCATAATGCACTCATTCGACACACACCGAAGCCAACACAGAGACACCTTTTCTAGAGGATGGGAATGAGATAATCACAGAACCATGACTCCTCCTCCTCCTCTCCTCCCTCATCTGATCTCCTCCTTCCCTCTCTCTTTTCTTTCATAATAACAACTCACAGACACAGATGAATTAGAATTGCAGATAGTCTCCACTATCTCTGCCTCTGACTGTATCAGGGCTCTCGATCTGGCTGGTTGTTCTCCCCCTCAGAGCTGGCTAGCCAGCTCTCCTCCTAGCCAAGTACATTATTGCTGAGTAGGGTGTTGTGCTTTTGTTTTTCTTTAGTTATTCAAGGACATAGTTGAAGGGACTGATTTCCATCTGTGACCTCATACACTATGCAAGTGATGAGGCAAATAGGTTTGTAGTTTTTACATTTTGTAGTCTTTTTCAATGAAAACCTAATGAAAGGCATCTGGCAGAAGCAAATTCATCCACAAACATGAATATAATGTTTGTATATCTGTTATACAATATATATATATATATATATATATATATACACATACACACATATACATACAGATATATATATATACCTAGATATCTATATGAACGCGTTTTCATGAATTTGATAATATAACCGTCAAGCCCATTCAGAATAGCAGGGACATGAACACAGAAGTGTAAATATAAGAACGCGTCATTTGCACAAGGTAATACTCCAGACCAGTGTGTGTTTGTGTGTGTGCACTTCAGTGTTTGGGCACACAAAGCCACCGTAGTCAATTGGGGGCCTCAGTCATCAATCACCCACTGTCCATGGAGCCACATCCACCATCACCATGAACACTGGGGAAAGGTCATTTTGGAATTCTATTACATTTTGGTCAGTGCACCTGTTCTGAGCTCAGTGGTTACACAAACCTTCACTGGGGAGAGGCTCTCATCACTACAGACCTTTGTGTGTATGCCTGCCTGCCTGTGTGTCTGAGAAAGGCCCGGAAGGTCGTCAAGGACTCCAGCCAGCCGAGTTACCATCTGGAAAGCGGACTAACAGGCTCCAAGACATCTTCTGCCACCAGGCTGTCAGACCACTGAACACCCTAGCGTTCTTCCTGCAGACCTGCACCTCAGAGATTCTCTGCACTCACTACCCACCCATCCAACCCTTACACACACACATACAAGCACACACACACACACGCACTCATAATTCACAAACATGCATATATACACACACAAACACTCATAATTCACACACACACACAAATACACACACACTCATAATTCCCACACACACATACACACAGCTGCAGTTCTATATTATACTATTTATTCCACTGCGTGACCAAGTCACTTTATTTCTGTGAATACAGACCATTATTACTATGCATATAATGTCTCTTATTGCTTCTGAATTGTTCCATGTCACTTCAACAAGCCATGACGCCCACCGTCTCAGATCGTTCTGAAATAATTTCTGTTGTCAGAAACAGATGAGATCAGCATTACTGAAACGTTATTTTGTTGAAATATAATTTGATCTCGGATAAATTAAATGAATTGACTGCACCCAAAATGGCAATTTTAAGTGATAGGATTCAGATAATATTCAATTAATATAGTACCCAACATCCAATTTGTACAAGACTTCTTCCTATCCGTGCCAATGAGTAAGACATGAGTAATAATTGTTTTGGGTGAAAAGACACCCCAATCCCACCCTAACAATGAGAATACAGTATCAGTTTTCTACGATTTTAAAACAATCTTGAGATGGTGGATGTCTAGATTCACTTTCTTTTGCTTTTTGACGTGGAATGACCATTATTTCTTGTTGACTCTGTAATTATTATATTGTATTGATGAATGTACTGTATTGTTGAGGGAGCATAAGCATTTCGCTGCACCTTTCAAATCCGCTGTAAACTATGTATGTGATTTTGTGCGCCTGTCTTCCCTATGTGTCTGTTTCTCACGTTGGTGTGGCCTCATATTTCACCACTTAAGACTCCACGTCGTCTTGAGAACAACAGACACAAAAAAAAAAAAAAAAAATCACAAAAACATTTGATGACCAAACAAGTACAGTAGATGGAAGACTGGCAAACCAGCCATTACTCTGAGGCAGTGCTATACAGAGAGACATCCCCTCTGTCCTGAAAGGTCAGTCAGTGTAGAGGAACAAGAGGATTCCCAATCAATAGAAACTCATTATCAGCCTTCAGAGAGAAATCACCACTCGCAACTCCCTGCCTGGCCACGATGCAGCGAGCCACAAGTTAATTAGGGATGACAATGATGCCATTGTGGTTTGATCCAGAAAGACATTACAAAGCTACTTATTATCATCACATAGTCTGTGCCTATAGCTGTTCTATTTTTAGCATAAAGAACTGTTTATGGTGTGCTATTGATGGTGATTTACATAATGTTTGCTAATTTATTCAAAATAAAAAACTGAAATATCACATTTACATAAGTATTCAGACCATTTACTCAGTACTTTTTTGAAGCACCTTTGGCAGCGATTACAGCCTTGAGTCTTCTTGGGTATGACGCTACAAGCTTGGCACATCTGTATTTGGGAAGTTTCTCCCATTCTTCTCTGCAGATCCTCTCAAACTCTGTAAGGTTGGATGGGGAGTGTCGCTGCACAGATATTTTCAGGTCTCTCCAGAGATGTTCGATCGGGTTCAAGTCCGGGCTCTGGCTGGGCCACTCACGGACATTCAGACACTTGTCCTGAAGCCACTCCTGCGTTGTCTTGGTTGTGTGCTGTCATGACTGTCCTGATCAGGTCAGGTTACAGCAGAGGAGGAGAGATCTAGTGGTCTGAAGATGTGGGGGTTTAATGACCCCTCACACCTCAAATCTCAGGCCACAGACAAATTCATTTGTCCTTTTACTATGGAGAACCAGCCTCAGAACATTAAACATGAAATAAAAGGACTTTGGAACAATGGTTTCCGTCAGCCACAATGGTGGTCATGACGATAGATGGTATGTGAAAATGTATGTCATTTTTGTTTTGTTATTAAAGGTTAATAGATGACGTTATTACGAAAACATTGTAACGTGAAGAGTTTTCATAGTATATGTTTGATGTTTATACATTGTATGGTGTGGAAAATGTCCAAATCAAAGGGAATGTTTTGGTAAAGATGAAATGTGAAGTTAGTTGTCTAAAATTGGATTTGAGAAAAACCTAGACCTTGCTCTTAACTTAGTACACCCAGAGAATTGCCCTAAAGGTGGTTACACCCACTTCTGACCCAAGGGTATAAAACCTGTGAGAAAATAATTTACAGATAAGACTACGTGACCGAAGCTGCAGCCAAGGTCTAAAAAGTAAACAAACCCAGAACGCAACACAAGTTTGAAGACAAAGAAATCTTTTTCTACCCAAGCTACGGATGAGGAGCTGTGTCTAAGCGGGTGAATTCAAGCCGGACCCCCTAGCATCCAATCCCAGGGAATCGTGGTATCTAAACAGTTTAATCTCAGAAGACCCCTTCCAGAGCAAGGGTGAGGGAACAGACTCCTAATCCAAAACGACGCTGACATCGTGAGGACGACCAGAGAGGTGCACCGGGCAAGTGCGTCATCGAGCAGCCTGAACGGTCCACGCATTGAATCCTCTGAGATCTTCCCCACGTAATTACATCATTATATTCTGACCCATAAGAGCGGCAGTTTGGGGCAAGGCTAGGGTTAGAATAGCATAGCTGACAAATTCACCCAAATGTATATTTCTCGTGTACTTTCTTTTTTCTCTCTCTCTTTGAAGTCCCCACTTTGGGTAAAACGCACCATAGTGTGTTGGCCAGTTACACTAAGTTCTAATCAATAGCCTATAATGTGTTCTTTTCTATGTGTATCTTTTATCATCAATTTAGCTTTCTAGTGAATAAATATTCAACTAAGATTTGTGTGGTACGAACTCATTGGTGAGACCCGGGTCCATGCAGATTCACGGGCTATACGACGTTCAGAATGAGATTGTAGAGGTAACTGGTTAATTAGCGGCTGTTGTAAAATCCATATTCTGATATTGTTTGAGTTAATTTGGGAAATAGAAACTCAATAAAAACTAGTTTGCCCATGGTGCCCCAGGTTAATGAGTTAATAATTGCTTGATTCAGTTATTCACGCAATTAGAAACTTTTAATCATTCGATGAACAACAGTTAACTAATACAACGTCACGACAGTGCTTAGGGTTGTTGTCTTGTTGGAAGGTGAACCTTTGCCCCAGTCTGAGGTCCTGAGCGCTCTGGAGCAGGTTTTCATCAAGGATCTCTCTGTACTTTGCTCCGTTCATCAATGCCTTGTTCCTGACAAGTCTCCCAATACCTGCCGATGAAAAACATCCACACAGCATGATGATGCCACCACCATGCTTTACTGTAGTGATGGTGCCAGGTTTCCTCCAGACTTGACGCTTGGCATTCAGGCCAAGAGTTAATTCCTGGTTTAATCAGACCAGAGAATCTTGTTTCTCATGGTCTGAGAGTCTTTAGGTGCCTTTTGGCAAACTCCAAGCGGGCTGTCATGTGCCTTTTACTTAGGAGTGGCTTCTGTCTGGTCACTCTACCATAAAGGCCTGATTGTGGGGTGCTGCAGAGATGGTTGTCTTTCTGGAAGGTTCTCCTTTCTCCACAGAGGAACTCTAGACATCTGTCAGAGTGACCATCGGGTTCTTGGTCACCTCCCTGACCAAGACCCTTCTCCTCGGATTGCTCTGTTTGGCCAGGTGGCCATCTCTAGGAAGAGTCTTGATGGTTCCAAAATTCTTCCATTTAAGAATGATGGAGGCCACTGCGTTCTTGGGGACCTTCAATGCTGCAGACATTTTTATACTCTTCCCCAGAACTGTGCCTCGACACATTCCTGCCTCTGAAAAAACCTAAGTTACCGTGAGGGCCTGTATGGTCAGAGGTTTTTCCTGACCACACATGACCTAGCCTAAGCAGGAAAATCTCTGGGCCTTTACAGAGAGAACACTTATAGTTGTGCCTTGGTTTTCATAGATCACTACACTCCAACCCCTGAGCACTCCTCCTCCCTCCCTTTTCTACGGGCCAGATGAAACTAATCAAAACAGAGCGAGGAGGTGTGCCTGACCTGACCCAACACAGGAAGTGTTTGGGGCATTCAGAAATAGTGCTGAGTAGAATAAGGCTGTTCCAGTGGTCTTCTGGGAATCTTTAGGAAGGCTGTTGACAGCTTTATACAGGCCTAACAAATTCCTTTACCACTTATCTCTAATGAGGAAAAAAGGTCAGGGCGGGGAGGAGGAGAAACAGGTGTGTTACTCCGAGCAGGGGCGCGGGAGTGTGTGAGTGTGTTGTGTGTGTACATTTCTGTCTATGTGCATACGGGGAGGAAAGTACTGTGTTGTCATAATATTTCATAAATGTGTGAGTAGTGTGTTGTATGTATGGAAGTAGGGGAGAGTATAGGGATATTGTTATCCACGTCGGCACCAACAATGTTAGGATGAACAAGTCAGACGTCACCAAGAGCAACATAGCTTCAGCGTGTAAATAAGCTAGAAAGATGTGTCGGCATCGAGTAATTGTCTCTACTACCCCCCCCCCCCCCCCCAGTTCAGGGGAGTGATGAGCTCTACAGCAGACTCAATCGCGGGTTGAAAACTGTTTTCTGCCCTTTCCAAAATATAGCATTTTTAGATAATTGGCCCTCTTTCTGGGACTCACCCACAAACAGGACCAAGCCTGGCCTGTTGAGGAGTGACGGACTCCATCCTAGCTGGAGGGGTGCTCTCATCTTATCTACCAACATTGACAGGGCTCTAACTCCTCTAGCTCCACAATGAGATAGGGTGCAGGCCAGGAAGCAGGCTTTTAGCCAGCCTGCCGACTTAGTGGAGTCTGCCACTAGCACAGTCAGTGTAGTCAGCTCAGCTATCCCATTGAGACTGTGTCTGTGCCTCGATCGAGGTTGGGTAAAACTAAACATGACGGTGTTCGCCTTAGCAATCTCACTGGAATAAAGACCTCCTCCATTCCTGTCATTATTAAAAGAGATTGTGATATCTCACATCTCAAAATAGGGCTACTTAATGTTAGATCACTTCCAAGGCAGTTATAGTCAATGAACTAATCATAATCGTGATGTGATTGGCCTGACTGAACATGGCTTAAACCTGATGAATTTACTGTGTTAACCTGTTAAGCCTATAGTGGCGCTATTTCATTATTGGATAAAAAAAAGTGCCCGTTTTAAGCGCAATATTTTGTCACGAAAAGATGCTCGACTATGCATAGAATTGACAGCTTTGGAAAGAACACCGTCTAACGTTTCCAAAACTGCAAAGATATTATCTGTGAGTGCCACAGAACTCATATTACAGGCGAAACCAAGATGAAACGTCAAACAGGAAATGAGCAGAATCTCTGAAGTTCTATTTTCAAATGTCTCCTTATATGGCTGTGAATGCAGCAGGAACCATGTGCTTTCTGTGGTTTCTTCAAGATGTCTGCAGCATTGTGACGTATTTGTAGGCATATCATTGGAAGATTGGCCATAAGAGACTACATTTTCCAGGGGTCCGCCCGGTGGCCTTTGTCTAAAATCGTCGTAATCTCCATTTGCGGTCCTTTTGTCCTGGGATTCAGAAGTGAATGCACACTTCCACGAAGGATATATCATCGAAGAGATATGTGAAAAACACATTGAGGATTGGTTCTAAACAACGTTTGCCATGTTTCAGTCGATATTATGGAGTTAATTTGGAAAAAAGTTTGGCGTATTGATGACTGGATTTTCGTTTTTTTTTTGGTAGCCAAACGTGACGCACCAAACGGAGCAATTTCTCCTAAACAAATAATCTTTCAGGAAAAACTGAACATTTGCTATCTAACAGAGTCTCCTCATTGAAAACATCTGAAGTTCTTCAAAGGTAAATGATTTTATTTGAATGCTTTTCTGGTTTTTGTGAAAATGTTGCCTGCTAAATGCTAACGCTAATGCTAACGCTAAATGCTACGCTAGCTAGCTACTGTTACACAAATTATTGTTTTCCTATGGTTGAGAAGCATATTTTGAAAATCTGAGATGACAGTGTTGTTAACAAAAGGCTAAGCTTGAGAGCTAGCATATTTATTTCATTTCATTTGCGATTTTCATGAATAGTTAACGTTGCGTTATGCTAATGAGCTTAGGTCTATAAATAGGATCCCGGATCCGGGTTTGCTCGCCGCAACTGGTTAAGAAGGAAATAAATTCCACAAATGTAACTTTTAAGAAGGCACACCTGTTAATTGAAATGCATTGCAGGTGACCTCATGAAGCTGGTTGAGAGAACGCCATTTGTATTTGAAGAATCTCATATAAAATATATTTGGATGATTTAACACTTTTTTGGTTACTACATGATTCCATATGTGTTATGTCATAGTTTTGATGTCTTCACTACTATTCTACAATGTAGAAAATAGTTTAAAAAAATCAAAACCACTGAATGAGTAGGTGTTGTAAAACTTTGACTGGTAGTGTATACACTTTATTCTCTCTCTCCCTACTCCCTTTTCCTTGAACGTAATCCCTGGTGCATGGAAAGAATTACCAGAGTTTTTGTAACAAATGAAAGAGAAGGTTATTGATATTTTAGCTGACATGGTTGTGTACCATGGGCTTACCCAACCTCACTGTGTGAGAGAGCTCTATTAATGCCATCATAAATAACATTCTCACACCCTGTCACCTCTACTTCCCCCTGTAGGGTGGTTGAGAGTGAGAGAATTGGTGAGGGTACTAGAACAGCCTGCAGCATCCGGACTCACCCTACTAGAATCTGAAATCAAATGTCTACTGTTTGCTGATATCATGACTCTTTATCCTTGGTAAGGATCAACGGTGCCAGATAAACTGGCAATGGCTGACAGATAGCCAGACCCCCCTCTCTCCCACAGGAGAGGAGAGGGGTGGAGTAGGGCCTTATGACCTAACAGGCTGTCATACATTTCAGAGAGCACTTTCTCTTTCTTGATCTCTAGTTTGGGAGACTGGAATATCTGGGTGTTACAGAAGAGTGGTCACCGAAAACTTCAACATCTAACGATGAACACTGGGACAATTTGTTTCAACATCCGAATGTTAGGAATGATGAGAGATGGAATAGGGAAAATGTATATCTATTTTGTGACGTCATTAAAATTGGTAGAAAGACTGTATACCGGAAATACTCTAACTTAGGAAGGATACACGTTCTCGTTGTAGTTCCCACCAGGTATGATGTTAATACAATATGAAGACAGATTAAACTATTTATGAAAAGATAAAAATATCATTTTAACCTTCTAAATGAGAACTGTATTTCATGCAAACTTGTGCCCAGTCAGTAGCCATGCCCAAGTGAGCTCAGAGTTTGTGTCAACATGACGGAATGCCCTCCAAGGCCAGAGTGCTTAAAATGACTCGCTAACGAAATGTACATTAGACCAGAGTACGTGAGGCCGTGGCCCACACGTTGAAATGATCAAAACTACAAGACCAGACAGAGTGGAACGGTGGCTACACGGCTGAAAATGGGAAGACCCTCTGAAACTCTCAACCCGAGTGAAGAAGGTAAAGACTAGACCAGAACATTCAGTCTGCAGCTGTGCATGTAAAGTAGTTTAGGACATTTGACCAAAGACGAAGGGGAAGAACAGATCCCTCTGAACACTGTGTGGTACACCTGAAGTATCTATATTAACGAACACTCCAACACTAAAACTAAGGACATTGTGACCTCTGGTGAACAACTAGAGACTTACATCGAACCACTCCAGATAGACAGATGGTTTCAACAGAGGTCAGTGGTTTCAACAGAGAGACGACAGAGAACGACATCTACGTGTAAATATACATAGCATTTCTAATCCGAATGAGCGGTTGTTAGGGTGTTAAGTATTCTGGTTACGGTGAGCGTAGTTTCCAAATGGATGTACGATACATTGACTCTCTTTACCTACCCCTTCTTTTCTATTGTGCAACAAAACTGTCATGCTCTTGTTTGTCCACTAGGGACATATTTTCATTGAAGTACATTAGTAATCGACAACCTATACCATGTGTGTGTGTTTATGTATTTCTGTGTGATTATTTAGTTAGTTAGTAAATAAATGACTAAGCCAATTTCTGTATTGCTGATTAATCAGATAGGTTAGGGTTCACTCTGATATCCAAGAATTATGTGACGTTCAGAATGAGACTGATGAGGTAATAATTAATAATGGACTGTTATTGATGTAAGAGATATTTAAATGTCTTTAGAGTTTAAGTCGCAAGATAGTAACTAGGTAAACAACATTTTCCCGTGGTGCCCCAAATTCCTAATGAGATAATTGTTACATGATTAATTTAATTTAATAACAATTAAACATAGTAGGTAATTATTTGATAAATAACAGTCACCACATTAATGATAGTCACGTCATCTGGTGCTTCTGTCCCCAACCAAGGAGGACAGCAGCATCTAGATCGTCTGCACAGATTCTGTCAGACCTGGGGCCCTGACAGTGAATCTCAGTAAGACAAATATAATGGTGTTCCAAAATAGGTCCCGTTGACAGGACCACAAATACAAACTCCATTTAGACACCGTTGCCCAAGAGAACACAAAAAACAATACCTAACTCGGCCTAAACATCAGCACCACGGGTAATTTCCACAAAGCTATGAACGATCTGAGACACAAGGCAAGAAGGACCTCCTAATCTACGCCATCAAAAGGAACATAGAATTCCAATTAGGATCTGTCAAAAAATACTTGAATCAATTATAGAACACATTGTGCTCACCAACCAATAATTCACAAAAAGTGACAAACACCAAATTATGACTACAGAATTTTACAAAAATGTCCTCTGTGTACAATGTAATACACCAAATAATGCATGCAGAACAGAATTAAGATTAGGGCTGATCCCATTTAGTCAACTGTTCGATTGTTTGGTTGATAGGCTGTTGGTCGCGCATGTCTGAGTGGACTGATCCACTGTGGAGGCCGTGGCGATGGCACAGTCCATGTGTCTAAGACGTGCTACTAAAATCGTATATGGTTATACTATGTAAGAACAATGGTGCAACACAAATAAAAATAATATTATTTTATAACAAATGCACTTTCTCCCACGTTGGATAGCGGTCGCTGTCTACAGTTCTGAAACACATCAGTGAGCTGGTAAATTGGGGCCTTTTCTTAGACCATGTTGCTATGTGCATAATAGTAAAGTTAACCAGCATATTGGTGTTGAGAGCAATGTGGTGGAGGCAGCAGCGGAGTTAGGAGAGGAGAAAACAACTCTTGCTTTAATTGTCTAAGAAAAGTGAGGAGAGAAGCAAGGCCAACTTAATTACGTCTGTAATCAATAGTCTAACTGTTAAATGTGCCTGGCTTTAAAAATCATCCATATCTACAGAAATGAGACAGATCCTGCTTCTGTTGCCTGTTTGAGTGTTTGTTTTATAGCCTACTGATTCAGTGAGCACCAAGCCTCAAGCAACAATTTCACAAATGCTTATATTTATAATCTTTTCCCTACTGTAATAAAGGCTGTCCACTTCTATTTTTAATATTTTCCATACTGTAATAAAGGCTGTCCACTTCTATTTTTAATATTTTCCCTACTGTAATAAAGGCTGTCCACTTCTATTTTTAATATTTTCCCTACTGTAATAAAGGCTGTCCACTTCTATTTTTAATATTTTCCATACTGTAATAAAGGCTGTCCACTTCTATTTTTAATATTTTCCCTACTGTAATAAAGGCTGTCCACTTCTATTTTTAATATTTTCCCATACTGTAATAAAGGCTGTCCACTTCTATTTTTAATATTTTCCATACTGTAATAAAGGCTGTCCACTTCTATTTTTAATATTTTCCATACTGTAAAAAAGGCTGTCCACTTCTATTTTTCATATTTTCCATACTGTAATAAAGGCTGTCCACTTCTATTTTTAATATTTTCCCTACTGTAATAAAGGCTGTCCACTTCTATTTATAATCTTTTCCATACTGTAATAAAGGCTGTCCACTTCTATTTATAATCTTTTCCATACTGTAATAAAGGCTGTCCACTTCTATTTTTAATATATTCCATATTGTAATAAAGGCTGTCCACTTCTATTTTTAATATTTTCCATACTGTAATAAAGGCTGTCCACTTCTATTTTTAATATTTTCCATACTGTAATAAAGGCTGTCCACTTCTATTTATAATCTTTTCCATACTGTAATAAAGGCTGTCCACTTCTATTTTTCATATTTTCCATACTGTAATAAAGGCTGTCCACTTCTATTTGTAATCTTTTCCATACTGTAATAAAGGCTGTCCACTTCTATTTTTAATCTTTTCCATACTGTAATAAAGGCTGTCCACTTCTATTTATAATCTTTTCCATACTGTAATAAAGGCTGTCCACTTCTATTTTTAATATTTTCCATACTGTAATAAAGGCTGTCCACTTCTATTTTTAATATTTTCCATACTGTAATAAAGGCTGTCCACTTCTATTTATAATCTTTTCCATACTGTAATAAAGGCTGTCCACTTCTATTTTTCATATTTTCCATACTGTAATAAAGGCTGTCCACTTCTATTTGTAATCTTTTCCCTACTGTAATAAAGGCTTGTTTTCATTGGACCAGCCTCTCTGGTATTCTTTATCATTCATTTAGTGTTGTTTACACTGTTCCAAATTGTCAAAAAAAAATCATATTTATAATAACAATAATAACCCTTGTTTATTCCTGATCTCCTTATTATTATTATTATGGTTAGGTCAGGGTGTGACATGGGTGATGTATGTGTTTTTTGTACTGTCTAGGGGTTTTGTAGGTTTTTGGGGTTGTTTACTATCTAGGTGTTTATATATGTCTATGGTTGCCTAGATTGGTTCTCAATTAGAGGCAGGTGTGTATCGTTGTCTCTGATTGGGAACCATATTTAGGGAGCAATCTTCTTTGGGTATTTCGTGGGTTATTGTCTATGTCTAGTTGCCTGAGTCTGCACTAGTATTATATAGCTTCACGTTCGGTTTGTTGTTTTTGTATAGTTTGTTAAGTGTTCTTCATTATATATAAAAAGTATGTATTCGTCCGTACGACGAACGTGACATTATTATAATAAGTAATATCATTAGTAGGCTTATTATAGCAGCCTCGTATAACCACCATTGAGCTGTAGAGCGCATCCAGTTTAGTCTTAATACTGTATCTTAGGTCTATATTTCAAAACTTAGAGTATATAGGCTACTGTATCAATCAATGATTTATACGTTAATGTCATCACACAGCATAGGAGTCATTCATGACGTGAAAGGCAATCAAGCATTTTCGTTTTAAAATAAAATAACAAAGCGATCAATGATAATTAGCGTAAACAATTTACCAGGCCTAAACCGTTCCATTTCGGAAATTGCATTTTAGTCTTTGCTTTAATAAAGGCTTTACAAAAAAAAAATCTAAAAATGTTACAGACTCTCTGGCACACTTATAATTTATCTAGTGTTGTTTACATTCTTCCAAATGGAATATTATATTTATATTGTATGATGTCATATTGGCTTATTATGCGTGTTTGGCACGCATAATATGCACACAGTGCTTGCTCCATACCATTTTTTTCTTGATCTGCAGTATTTTCCACAACTAGTCACATTTATTCGACACATCTGACTTCCCCTTTACCTCCTGAGCAAACAGTAAACATTCCCCCATTTTGAGTTTATTGTCACGTCTTCTGCATACATTTTTATGTCACATGTTACGTTGTTCAGAGTTTGATATAACCAATTTATTGATGTGATTATGATATGCTAAATATAGGTCAGGCCCTATTGTTCACGTGCACATGATGCTTACATGTATCACGTAAAAAGAGAGCAAGGGTTGAAGGAATAGGGAATGTTTAACCTAAACAAATTAGAGATTTTGATAACTTAACTTTTCAGTCAGAAATGGCTGTAATTATGTTGCAGCTTCAGCAACACGGACAGCGTGTGACACACTGTTGTTCTGTGGTGGTTGATGCAGCACAAAATCACTCGCTGTCTTTTTTTTAACAGAGCACAGCAACTCAGAGCCGGGCCCGGCACAATCAAATCAATTACATGACACATGTATGCATTGAGTCATTTGTGTATCTTAATTATTTTATCAAATAGTTTGCTTCAAAAAAAATCAGACAAGCTCAGTGCATATACAGTGGGGCAAAAAAGTATTTAGTCAGCCACCAATTGTGCAAGTTCTCCCACTTAAAAAGATGAGAGAGGCCTGTAATTTTCATCATAGGTACACTTCAACTATGACAGACAAAATGAGAGAAAACAAATTCCAGAAAATCACATTGTAGGATTTTTAATGAATTTATTTGCAAATTATGGTGGAAAATAAGTATTTGGTCACCTACAAACAAGCAAGATTTCTGGCTCTCACAGACCTGTAACTTCTTCTTTAAGAGGCTCCTCTGTCCTCCACTCTTTACCTGTATTAATGGCACCTTTGAACTTGTTATCAGTATAAAAGACACCTGTCCACAACCTCAAACAGTCAAACACTCCAAACTCCAAACTCCAATATGGCCAAGACCAAAGAGCTGTCAAAGGACACTAGAAACAAAATTGTAGACCTGCACCAGGCTGGGAAGACTGAATCTGCAATAGGTAAGCAGCTTGGTTTGAAGAAATCAACTGTGGGAGCAATTATTAGGAAATGGAAGACATACAAGACCACTGATAATCTCCCTCGATCTGGGGCTCCACGCAAGATCTCACCCCGTGGGGTCAAAATGATCACAAGAACGGTGAGCAAAAATCCCAGAAATCCCAAAATCCCCAAACGGGGGGACCTAGTGAATGACCTGCAGAGAGCTGGGACCAAAGTAACAAAGCCTACCGTCAGTAACACACTACACCGCCAGGGACTCAAATCCTGCAGTGCCAGACGTGTCCCCCAGCTTAAACCAGTACATGTCCAGGCCCGTCTGAAGTTTGCTAAAGAGCATGTGAAGATTGTGAGAATGTCATATGGTCAGATGAAACCAAAATATAACTTTTTGGTAAAAACTCAACTCGTCGTGTTTGGAGGACAAAGAATGCTGAGTTGCATCCACAGAACACCATACCTACTGTGAAGCATGGGGGTGGAAACATCATGCTTTGGGGCTGTTTTTCTGCAAAGGGACCAGGACGACTGATCCATGTAAAAAACCTCCTTCCATCAGCAAGGGCACTGAAGATGAAACGTGGCTGGGTCTTTCAGCATGACAATGATCCCAAACACACCACCCAGGCAATGAAGGAGTGGCATCGTAAGAAGCATTTCAAGGTCCTGGAGTGGCCTAGCCAGTCTTCAGATCTCAACCCCATAGAAAATCTTTGGAGGGAGTTGAAAGTCCGTGTTGCCCAGCAACAGCCCCAAAACATCACTGCTCTAGAGGAGATCTGCATGGAGGAATGGGCCAAAATACCAGCAACAGTGTGTGAAAACCTTGTGAAGACTTACAGAAAACGTTTGACCTCTGTCATTGCCAACAAAGGGTATATAACAAAGTATTGAGATAAACTTTTGTTATTGACCAAATACTTATTTTCCACCATAATTTGCAAATAAATTAATTAAAAATCCTACAAGGTGATTTTCTGGATGTTCTTTTTTCATTTTGTCTGTCATAGTTGAAGTGGGAGAACTTGCACAATTGGTGGCTGACTAAATACTTTTTTGCCCCACTGTAGTTGATTTGACTAAAACACATATGATGTGTCTATATGGAAAAATACACTTTTAGCCTTGCCATTAAGAAAGGCCGTGAAAACAAATCCAAGTTTGATAAAATCACATATCTATTGGGTGAAATACCACACTGTGCCATCACAGCAGCAATATGTGTGACCTGTTGCCACAAGAAAAGGGAAACCAGTGATTTGCACATTGTTATAACACTATATATAGCCATAATATAACATTTGAAATGTATCTATTCTTTTGAAACTTTTGTGAGTGTAATGTTTACTGTTCATTTCTGATTGTTTATTTAACTTTTGTTTATAATCTATTTCACTTGCTTTGGTAATGTAAACATATTTCGCATGCCAATAACGCCCTTTGAATTGATTTGAGATTGAGAGAGACAGCGAGAGAGAGATGACAACATTCAGAATGGGGAGGAGGCACTAACAACAAGTTCACAGCTACTCTGTGTAAAATGTTGCGTCTCACACTCCACTGATCACAACCAGGTAACAACCTCTTTCCAGCAGCTTTCAACTTGCTGATGCCCTTTTGCATTGTGGATCACAGGTTCCCAAGGTGCTTCTGGGACAGATGGAAGCTTGCCTACATATATATTTTCACTGAGGTAGGATTACACACACTAACTCACTGTGTGAAAGTGGTTTGATGGATGTACTCTGATCTGCCACACATGAATTACTTTAGTTGAGAAGACACAATGGTGCTGGTGTTGCACAAAACACCAATAGGCCACTGTGTCAATGATCAACGCACAAACATTGGATTGCAGTACACACCTGTAGGCTACAGTAAAATAAGCAGAGGTGTGTGAACATGTCTTTGTAAAAGAGTCATGTAATTGAATCTGGTGGCTGCCCACTATAGGACTAGGAGAACCACATACTGTAGCTTGTGGTTCAGGGCGTGCAGTGCAGAATGCTCACACCGCTCTTCAGTCTTGCCATATGTCCCTCATAAATCGCAGAGTAGCCTATCCTCGTGTAGCGGACAGGGTGAACGAACAAAACAGCGTGCTACAGGTGTAGGTTAGTTTGGGCACATAACACTTGACGCAAATAGTTAAATGTATCCTCTATAAGTTAGCATTTTAACTAGACTGATACATTCACACACGAAAGCACCGGTAGTAAAATTGGCCAGTGTTCCAAGAAAAATGACAAATGATTTCAAAGAAATGTGTGTTCCACCCAAAACCGATTTCCAATTTCTAAACAAACATAAGAAACAGGGCAAATGACACTTCTCGTATTAGGCTACAGAGGGAACGGGCCACCACTCACCAGCTGAATCGAGCAGAGAAAGATGAGCGTGCATCGGCCGCTGCAGCACCCCATTGTGCCAAAAACAAAATATCACTCGAGAAACGGCAAGGAAATGTCCGTAGAACGGTCTACACTGGGTCACTAGATATCCGGATACCTTTAAATACAAGGAATGGCTTCAAGCTCGGTCCACTTTGAAAACTGCGTAGGTACGCTGCAGGCTCCGCCACCCCATGCCTTTTATGTCCCCCAATGATTGCTTTGTGTATGAAGGGGTGGCTTGGGTTGATTCTACCGCTAGCTTTCGAGTTGAGTAGTTGGATTTCACGCCGGTGCGTGTGCATGTGTGTGTGTGTGTGTAGAGTATAAGAAGGGGGAGGTGGAAGGGGCTAGTCGAGGGCGTCAACAAACTAACGGTGCCCTGTGGCACTAATCTGTGTTCTCACCTGGTCCCTTTTCCAGAGTTTAAAACACCATTTTCAATCATTGGAACTATTTTCATAACCTGTTGAACTGAGTACACAATTATGCCAAATATGTAGGATATTTTTTAATATAACCTACTACTTAACATTTGAAGAGCGGGATATTTAGCTTGAACCTTTTAAGGATTTATTTACCAAAATAATTATAAATTCTGGTATGGGTCAAACCTAAAAGTACAGTATTAGCAGTGTCAGCTACTGAATTGCACCTCTCTCGTCAGAGCATCTGAGAGATGAGACCAAAACCTTGATGACGGAACTTAGGCGCCACACGCTGGTCATTTGACGCAATTACACACTCAGCAACAGCGATGTGAACGCCTTCCATCATCTTCTTGTATTTCTTCTGATGAGCTCTAAGAAAATATTAGCCTATTGTGCCTTGTCTTATTCATCTTATTCTGTATTGTAAAGAAACTGCTGACTATTTACCAAATGTGTATAGGGTTAAACTCATGTGGGTTGATAAACAACTGACAAGTCACCCCACCCGAAAGGTAAATGCAATCAAATGCATCATAAAATATTCAGTGATGAATGAAGCTATATACATCCACTAGTAGAAGACTAAGTGGTAATAGACTGTATGACAATAGGCTCCATAGACTGTAAGACTCCATCAGTGGCGTAAAGTACTTAAGAAAAATACTTTAAAGTAGTTTTGATGGGTACTTTACTTTACTATTTATATTGTTGACAACTTTTAGTTTTACTTCACTACATTCCTAAAGAAAATCATTTACGTTTTGCTCCATACATTTTCCTTGACACCTAAAAGTACTCATTACATTTATAATTCTCAGCAAGACAGGAAAAGGGTCCAATTCACACACTTATCAAGACAACATCCCTGGTCATCCCTACTGCCTCTGATCTGGAGGACTCACTAAACAGAGAACATCCCTGGTCATCCCTACTGCCTCTGATCTGGAGGACTCACTAAACAGAGAACACCCCTGGTCATCCCTACTGCCTCTGATCTGGTGGACAACTAAACAGAGAACATCCCTGGTCATCCCTACTGCCTCTGATCTGGAGGACTCACTAAACAGAGAACATCCCTGGTCATCCATACTGCCTCTGATCTGGTTGACTCACTAAACAGAGAACATCCCTGGTCATCCCTACTGCCTCTGATCTGGTGGACTCACTAAACAGAGAACATCCCTGGTCATCTCTACTGCCTCTGATCTGGAGGACTCGCTAAACAGAGAACACCCCTGGTCATCCCTACTGCCTCTGATCTGGTGGACTCACTAAACAGAGAACATCCCTGGTCATCTCTACTGCCTCTGATCTGGAGGACTCACTAAACAGAGAACACCCCTGGTCATCCCTACTGCCTCTGATCTGGTGGACAACTAAACAGAGAACATCCCTGGTGGACATCTCTGGTGGACTCACGAAACATACATGCTTTGTTTGTAAATGATGAGTTTTGGTGTGTGCCCCAAGGCTTTCCGTTATTAAAAAATATAGATATGTCCCCATCTAGTTTAATATAAGGAATTTGAAAGTATTTGCACTTTTACTTTTGATACTTAAGTATATTTTAGCAATTACATGTACTTTTGATTCTTAAGTATATTTAATACCAAATTCTTTTACTCAATAAATATTTTACTGGGTGACTTTCACATTTACTTGAGTCATTTTCTTTTAAGGTATCTTTACTTTTAATCAAATATGACAATTGGGTATTTTTCCATCCCTGGGCTCTATATACACTGTATAGAGAAGAGAGTGAGAAGAGAAGTGACAGAAAGCAACGTCTCCGTAGATTTCAATTTGGGTTAATGAGTGAAATATTTTCACATACAGTACATTCGGAAAGTATTCGGACCCCTTGACTTTTTCCACATTTTGTTATGTTACAGCCTTATTCTAAAATTGATTAAATTGTTGTTTTTCCTCATCAATCTACACCCAATACCCCATAATTACAAAGCAAACACAGGTTTTTTGAATTTTTGCTAATATATCAAAAACATCTAAACTTAAATATTACATTTACATAAGTATTCAGACCCTTTACTCAGTACTTTGTTGCAGTACCTTTGGCAGCGATTACAGCATCGAGTCTTCTTGGGTATGACGCTACAACTTGGTCATCAAGGCAAATGTTGGCTACTTTGAAGAATCCCAAGATAAAATATATTTTGATTTGTTTAACACTTTTTTGGTTACTACACGATTCCATATGTGTTATTTCATAGTTTTGATGTCTTCACTATTATTCTACAATGTAGAAAAAAGTCAAAATAAAGAAAAACCCTTACTCTAAAATTATTTGATTCATTTTAGAGTAAGGCTTTAACGTAACAAAATGTGGGGGGAAAATCAAGGGGTCTGAATACTTTCTGAATGCACTGTAGGTGCAGTTAATGTTACTGACCATAAAAATACTGCACAATTAGAGGACTTTTTACTGTGTTCATGAACATAGTCTCTAGGCCTCAGTGTTTCCTATACCAAGGGGTGTACATTCGGTTTTTATCCTAGCACTACACAGCTGAGTCAAATAATCAAAGCTTGATAATGAGGGAAAAAAACAAAATGTGGGTCCCTTGAGGTCCCCAGGACATCGTTTGGGAAACGCTACCTTACCTTGTGAGGTAGGCCGTTGCCGTGGATCTTGCAGACAAGGCCTACCTCTGAGAGGATCAACACCGTTATGTATAACAGCAAATTTGCCAGTGTGAAAATCTCAGTGTTAAAGGTAAAAAGTGTTGATTCTAGTGAGGTTAACACAAGTTGGATTGAAATGTCCACCACATGTGGTGTATAAATGAAGTGTTATTTGAATCACAGTGGAATCAACACTGCATGGTGTTGTTGTTACTCGACTATGTTGAGCTCATTTCCGTTAACTCGTTCATAGTGAGAAAGACATGGGAAGGGCCTTATTATCATTCTTCTCAGAGTGCTTTGTTGCAGGTTGACTTTTAGAAAAGAAAATGTAAATATCAATGTTTCTGCATGCACATTGATTAATTCATCTTATACTATACCAAGATAAATAACTTGCATTTTTCAAAACGAATCCAATCTATAAGGGGTTGGATATATTGCACCCATTACTGAGATGGTTGTTGCAGTTTACATGGTTTAGGTGGTCTTGTTTGTATACTCCTCCACCATAGCAGTTGTTCTGAATGCATGTGGTTGGTGATAAAATATTCAATTTGTTGGTTATCCTCTCTCTGGCTGGGTTCTGAAAGGAATAACGGATCACTTTTCAAACCAGTTTATTGTGACTTGCAGGTGTTATTTTGCCCATGATCCCAGATTTTCAAACCTAGGCCATAACGAAAGGCCATATGACATGTATGCTGCCCTACAAAAGCAAAAACTACCATTTTGGTAGTGACTGAAATCAGACTTTCTAGTATTTGTTTTATCAATCAAATTTATTTTATATAGCCCTTCGTACATCAGCTGATATCTCAAAGTGCTGTACAGAAACCCAGCCTAAAACCCCAAACAGCAAGCAATGCAGGTGAAGAATCACGGTGGCTAGGAAAAACTCCCTAGAAAGGCCAAAACCTAGGAAGAAACCTAGAGAGGAACCAGGCTATGTGGGGTGGCCAGTCCTCTTCTGGCTGTGCCGGGTGGAGATTATAACAAAACATGGTCAAGATGTTCAAATGTTCATAAATGACCAGCATGGTCGAATAATAATAAGGCAGAATAGTTGAAACTGGAGCAGCAGCACAGTCAGGTGGACTGGGGACAGCAAGGAGTCATCATGTCAGGTATTCCTGGGGCATGGTCCTAGGGCTCAGGTCCTCCGAGAGAGAGAAAGAAAGAGAGAATTAGAGAGAGCATATGTGGGATGGCCAGTCCTCTTCTGGCTGTGCCGGGTGGAGATTATAACAGAACATGGCCAAGATGTTCAAATGTTCATAAATGATCAGCATGGTCGAATAATAATAAGGCAGAACAGTTGAAACTGGAGCAGCAGCACAGCCAGGTGGACTGGGGACAGCAAGGAGTCATCATGTCAGGTAGTCCTGGGGCATGGTCCTAGGGCTCAGGTCCTCCGAGAGAGAGAAAGAGAGAAGGAGAGAATTAGAGAACGCACACTTAGATTCACACAGGACACCGAATAGGACAGGAGAAGTACTCCAGATATAACAAACTGACCCTAGCCCCCCGACACATAAACTACTGCAGCATAAATACTGGAGGCTGAGACAGGAGGGGTCAGGAGACACTGTGGCCCACTCCGAGGACACCCCCGGACAGGGCCAAACAGGAAGGATATAACCCCACCCACTTTGCCAAAGCACAGCCCCCACACCACTAGAGGGATATCTTCAACCACCAACATACCATCCTGAGACAAGGCTGAGTATAGCCCACAAAGACCTCCGCCACGGCACAACTTAAGGGGGGGGGGGGGGCGCCAACCCAGACAGGATGACCACATCAGTGACTCAACCCACTCAGGTGACGCACCCCCTCCAGGGACGGCATGAGAGAGCCCCAGTAAAGCCAGTGACTCAGCCCCTGTAATAGGGTTAGAGGCAGAGAATCCCAGTGGAAAGAGGGGAACCGGCCAGGCAGAGACAGCAAGGGTGGTTCGTTGCTCCAGAGCCTTTCCGTTCACCCTCCCACTCCTGGGCCAGACTACACTCAATCATATGACCCACTGAAGAGATGAGTCTTCAGTAGAGACTTAAAGGTTGAGACCGAGTTTGCGTCTCTGACATGGGTAGGCAGACCGTTCCATAAAAATGGAGCTCTATAGGAGAAAGCCCTGCCTCCAGCTGTTTGCTTAAAAATTCTAGGGACAATTAGGAGGCCTGCGTCTTGTGACCGTAGCGTACGTGTAGGTATGTACGGCAGGACCAAATCAGAGAGATAGATAGGAGCAAGCCCATGTAATGCTTTGTAGGTTAGCAGTAAAACCTTGAAATCAGCCCTTGCTTTGACAGGAAGCCAGTGTAGAGAGGCTAGCACTGGAGTAATATGATCAAATTTTTTGGTTCTAGTCAGGATTCTAGCAGCCGTATTTAGCACTAACTGAAGTTTATTTAGTGCTTTATCCGGGTAGCCGGAAAGTAGAGCATTGCAGTAGTCTAACCTGGAAGTGACAAAAGCATGGATTAATTTTTCTGCATCATTTTTGGACAGAAAGTTCCTGATTTTTGCAATGTTACGTAGATGGAAAAAAGCTGTCCTTGAAATGGTCTTGATATGTTCTTCAAAAGAGAGATCAGGGTCCAGAGTAACGCCGAGGTCCTTCACAGTTTTATTTGAGACGACTGTACAACCATTAAGATTAATTGTCAGATTCAACAGAAGATCTCTTTGTTTCTTGGGACCTAGAACAAGCATCTCTGTTTTGTCCGAGTTTAAAAGTAGAAAGTTTGCAGCCATCCACTTCCTTATGTCTGAAACACATTCTTCTAGCAAGGGCAATTTTGGGGCTTCACCATGTTTAATTGAAATGTACAGCTGTGTGTCATCCGCATAGCAGTGAAAGTTAACATTATGTTTTCGAATAACATCCCCAAGAGGTAAAATATATAGTGAAAACAATAGTGGTCCTAAAACGGAACCTTGAGGAACACCGAAATTTACAGTTGATTTGTCAGAGGACAGACCATTCACAGAGACAAACTGATATCTTTCCGACAGATAAGATCTAAACCAGGCCAGAACTTGTCCGTGTAGACCAATTTGGGTTTCCAATCTCTCCAAAAGAATGTGGTGATCGATGGTATCAAAAGCAGCACTAAGGTCTAGGAGCACGAGGACAGATGCAGAGCCTCGGTCCGATGCCATTAAAATTTCATTTACCACCTTCACAAGTGCCGTCTCAGTGCTATGATGGGGTCTAAAACCAGACTGAAGCATTTCGTATACATTGTTTGTCTTCAGGAAGGCAGTGAGTTGTTGCGCAACAGCCTTTTCTAAAATTTTTGAGAGGAATGGAAGATTCGATATAGGCCGATAGTTTTTTATATTTTCTGGGTCAAGGTTTGGCTTTTTCAAGAGAGGCTTTATTACTGCCACTTTTAGTGAGTTTGGTACACATCCGGTGGATAGAGAGCTGTTTATTATGTTCAACATAGGAGGGCCAAGCACAGGAAGCAGCTCTTTCAGTAGTTTAGTTGGAATAGGGTCCAGTATGCAGCTTGAAGGTTTAGAGGCCATGATTATTTTCATCATTGTGTCAAGAGATATAGTACTAAAACACTTGAGCGTCTCTCTTGATCCTAGGTCCTGGCAGAGTTGTGCAGACTCAGGACAACTGAGCTTTGAAGGAATACGCAGATTTAAGGAAGAGTCCGTAATTTGCTTTCTAATAATCATAATCTTTTCCTCAAAGAAGTTCATGAATTTATCACTGCTAAAGTGAAAGTCATCCTCTCTTGGGGAATGCTGCTTTTTAGTTAGCTTTGCGACAGTATCAAAAAGGAATTTTGGATTGTTCTTATTTTCCTCAATTAAGTTAGAAAAATAGGATGATCGAGCAGCAGTAAGGGCTCTTCGGTACTGCACAGTACTGTCTTTCCAAGCTAGTCGGAAGACTTCCAGTTTGGTGTGGCGCCATTTCCGTTCCAATTTTCTGGAAGCTTGCTTCAGAGCTCGGGTATTTTCTGTGTACCAGGGAGCTAGTTTCTTATGAGAAATGTTTTTAGTTTTTAGGGGTGCAACTGCATCTAGGGTATTGCGCAAGGTTAAGTTGAGTTCCTCAGTTAGGTGGTTAACTGATTTTTGTCCTCTGGCGTCCTTGGGTAGGCAGAAGGAGTCTGGAAGGACATCAAGGAATCTTTGTGTTGTTTATCTTGTGAGAAAGTGTCCTTATTCAGTTATGTTACATTTCTGAGAAAATGGTGTGTGAAATTTGCACTAACTACAACATCCAAGTAAAAACCAAGGTAAACGGCAGTAACTGAAATGATTGCACTCTGGATTTGTTCCACCTTGTTTTGGCTGCAGTTACCTGCTCTGCCATACAAAGGCAAAGAGCTACGCAAACAGGGGAACTGAGAAAATCGCTTTAAAGTTTATTTGCTGTCCAACCAAATGTGAAAAGATGCTTCAGGGTTACTACAACACAATATTCAAAAGATGAAAACATAACCACATTAAACCATGAAATAGAGTTGGAATGTAGTTAGAAAAACAACAAGTCGGATAAACACATTGAGATTGTAGATAATGCACTTTGCATTAACCATGTAGTTTTTTAAGCCAATACAAAGGCAGAGTGCAGTATCTACATTTTAAGGGTCATATCAATGGTTATAGTTGATATGCACAAAAAATAATTTCACAATAAGATGAAAGAATTGTCTGGATAACAAAAAAAACTTTAAAGCCATTTTTCTCAGTTGGCACAAGCACTGTATTTTAACTCTGTAGAAAAGTATAATATGGTCATAATTGGTTTACTTTTTCTTCAAACACATTCACTTAGGCAATCACTTGGTGTAAAACTAAATAGTAGTCAACTCAACAAGCATGTGTCTGCCACTGACAAACACAGTCATGGGTAGGTTTCTCTCACATTCACTTGAAAGGAATGCTGGGAAATATGCAAATACAGCTTTACAACCTACGATGTTACCCCCACCCCCCAAAAAATACCTTCACACTACATTATTCCTTAACGTAAAAAAGTGTAACCACATCAACTCTAATAAAGTGTTCATTTAAGTCGGAATTTGCAACACCCATGGTGTTAGGGACCAACACTCTGGGGTTGTTAGTTTAGTGTTAGTTTAATACTATGTTTGTGGGTGACAAATCATTTTCATTTAACACTGTTGATGTGACAATTCTGATCTCAAATTTGCTGTAATCATGGGAGGTGATTTTTTAAATCAGTCAGTCTTGACTCGCCTTTAAAGTCAGCTGCAATTTTGAAAAACCCCAATGATAGCAGGTGTTGCAGAATCCCCCTGCCAGGGCACGTTAGGACTAAATCAGCCAATCAGACTGTCCCCATGCACCCCACACTCTGCCGATGCACTGAGCATGCATCCTGTGATTGGTCAGACGCTCCTAGCTAGCCCAGCCCTGGCCAGTCAGGTCCATTGCATGCTCTCTCAAGCTGTAAGTATCAGCCTGGCCCGAACAATGTTTTTCCAGTCTGAGAAAGTGGGTGGACATGTGTGCATGGGATGCGTAAATAAAGTCGGTGTTCTTATCATTGCAATATGTTATAGAATGGCAGTATTCTATGTAGTTCTCATTCCTGTTATTATTATGTTACTACTGATATTGTCTGCAATCATCAGTCACTGTTTACTACTTCCTATGTCCTATATATTTAAATACAGTCCTTGCTCTTGTGAGTTGCTGTGCAATAGCCTACTATTTATATATACAGTCCTTGCCATTACTCATTATTCTGTGGCCGCAGCTACACTTGCAGGTGCATGTCCTTGTTCAAGCTCACCAGCCTGTGAGAGGAAGCCCTGGAAACCTGGGAAGATAGGACAGCAGGGTATATAATACGAAGATATTTAATACGAAGATATTTAATTGAATGCTCTGTTGGACAATAACAGGGGGCATAATCCGTGTGGGGAGGTGTCCTCAGTGCAAAAGACACATAATCTAAAGGGTAATACTGCATAAAGGCTGAGATTCGTCTCTCCTGCTCTGGACCGCAGAAGGGCAAAAGGCTAGCTCTGTGTGTACTCTCCAGAGGTTGCCATCACAGTGTCGGTAAACCACAAATCCGTCTCGAAGGACCACTTTGTGAGGGAATATCCTCCTATTTGACTGGTCTGTGACTCACTGAAAACCTTTGCCGGACAAAGAAATAAGGCAACCTCACAGAGAGTTAACACTCACAGCAAACTTCATTGCATAGCAGGGGTATGAACATGGAAATGGTGTGAAAGTACAGAAAAATATAAATAATGAATAAACTATACATTAAATAACAGTAACTGTATAGAAAAGGACTGTCTAAATATAAAGAAACATGTTACCTGAACATGTAATATAACCCAGGAATAACATACAGAGAGTACTAAGAGAAACTACTACTAACAGTAATAGTAAACACATCTCGGCCATAACAGGAATAACCACTACTCACTTAGACCCACACACTCCATGAAGACACTGCTGTAAATCCACCTATCTGCACTGAAGGCAACAGCCATCAGGAGTGCGTCCATTTATAGGGATGCGAGGGCATGCATCGGACCTCTTTAGCCAGTGCAGGACCAGCTACAGTGCCTTGCGAAAGTATTCGGCCCCCTTGAACTTTGCGACCTTTTGCCACATTTCAGGCTTCAAACATAAAGATATAAAACTGTATTTTTTTGTGAAGAATCAACAACAAGTGGGACACAATCATGAAGTGGAACGACATTTATTGGATATTTCAAACTTTTTTAACAAATCAAAAACTGAAAAATTGGGTGTGCAAAATTATTCAGCCCCCTTAAGTTAATACTTTGTAGCGCCACCTTTTGCTGCGATTACAGCTGTAAGTCACTTGGGGTATGTCTCTATCAGTTTTGCACATCGAGAGACTGCAATTTTTTCCCATTCCTCCTTGCAAAACAGCTCGAGCTCAGTGAGGTTGGATGGAGAGCATTTGTGAACAGCAGTTTTCAGTTCTTTCCACAGATTCTCGATTGGATTCAGGTCTGGACTTTGACTTGGCCATTCTAACACCTGGATATGTTTATTTTTGAACCATTCCATTGTAGATTTTGCTGTATGTTTTGGATTATTGTCTTGTTGGAAGACAAATCTCCGTCCCAGTCTCAGGTCTTTTGCAGACTCCATCAGGTTTTCTTCCAGAATGGTCCTGTATTTGGCTCCATCCATCTTCCCATCAATTTTAACCATCTTCCCTGTCCCTGCTGAAGAAAAGCAGGCCCAAACCATGATGCTGCCACCACCATGTTTGACAGTGGGGATGGTGTGTTCAGGGTGTTGCTTTTACACCAAACATAACATTTTGCATTGTTGCCAAAAAGTTCAATTTTGGTTTCATCTGACCAGAGCACCTTCTTCCACATGTTTGGTGTGTCTCCCAGGTGGCTTGTGGCAAACTTTAAACAACACTTTTTATGGATATCTTTAAGAAATGGCTTTCTTCTTGCCACTCTTTCATAAAGGCCAGCTTTGTGCAATACACGACTGATTGTTGTCCTATGGACAGAGTTTCCCACCTCAGCTGCAGTTCATCCAGAGTGATCATGGGCCTCTTGGCTGCATCTCTGATCAGTCTTCTACTTGTATGAGCTGAAAGTTTAGAGGGACGGCCAGGTCTTGGTAGATTTGCAGTGGTCTGATACTCCTTCTATTTCAATATTATCGCTTGCACAGTGCTCCTTGGGATGTTTAAAGCTTGGGAAATCTTTTTGTATCCAAATCCGGCTTTAAACTTCTTCACAACAGTATCTCGGACCTGCCTGGTGTGTTCCTTGTTCTTCATGATGCTCTTTGCGCTTTTAACGGACCTATGAGACTATCACAGTGCAGGTACATTTATACGGAGACTTGATTACACACAGGTGGATTGTATTTATCATCATTAGGTATTTAGGTCAACATTGGATAATTCAGAGATCCTCACTGAACTTCTGGAGAGAGTTTGCTGCACTGAAAGTAAAGGGGCTGAATAATTTTGCACGCCCAATTTTTCAGTTTTTGATTTGTTAAAAAAGTTTGAAATATCCAATAAATGTCGTTCCACTTCATGATTGTGTCCCACTTGTTGTTGATTCTTCACAAAAAAATACAGTTTTATATCTTTGTGTTTGAAGCCTGAAATGTGGCAAAAGGTCGCAAAGTTCAAGGGGGCCGAATACTTTCGCAAGGCACTGTAGTTGCTCTTAGCCAATCAGCTCATGTACAGCGTGTGGGGCATCAGCTGACTGACAGAGACCACAGGCTGTGAGCTGATCAATATCTCCTCATGTGAGGAGAGATAGACTCAGCGGAAACCCTGCAGTGCCCTCCACAGGGGGAATTCTCTAATGCAGGAGCTGTGTTTTTCTGCCAAGTACTTCAAATATCTTCAAAATAATAAACAGGATGAAGAGCAACATAGAAGAACTGAACAAAAATGAATAAATAGGACCATGTCCAATGCCTGATAGAGCAATTAACATGAGCTGCAGCAAAAAGGCCTGGTAGACTACAACTCTGCTGTCATCCTCTTCCTCCTCCTCCTCCTCTTCCTCCTCCTCCTCCTCCTCCTCCTCCTCCTCCTCCTCCTCCACCTCCTCCACCTTAACCCTGACCCTTCTCCTTCCATTCTCAATCTATACCCTGCTGTCCTCCTCCACCTCCTCCTCCTCCTCCTCCTCCTCTTCCTCCACCTCCTCCACCTTAACTCTGAACCCTCTCCTTCCATTCTCAATCTATACCATGCTGTCCTCCTCCACCACCTCCTCCTCCTCCACCTCCTCCTCCTCCTCCACCTTAACCCTGACCCTTCTCCTTCCATTCTCAATCTATACCCTTCTGTTCTCCTCCACCTCCTCCTCCTCCTCCTCCTCCTCCACCTCCTCCTCCTCCTCCACCTTAACCCTGAACCCTCTCCTTCCATTCTCAATCTATAACCTGCTGTCCTCCTCCTCCTCCACCTTAACCCTGACCCTTCTCCTTCCATTCTCAATCTATACCCTGCTGTTCTCCTCCTCCTGCTCCACCTTAAACCTGACCCTTATCCTTCCATTCTCAATCTATACCCTGCTGTCCTCCTCCTCCTCTTCCTCCTCCTCCTCCTCCTCCTCCTCCTCCTCCTCCTCCACCTTAACTCTGACCCTTCTCCTTCCATTCTCAGTCTATACCCTGCTGTCCTCCTCCTCCTTCTCCACCTTAACCCCGACCCTTCACCTTCCATTCTCAATCTATACCCTGCTGTCCTGCTCCTCCTCCTCTTCCTCCACCTTAACCCTGACCCTTATCATTCCCTTCTAAAATCTATACCCTGCTGTTCTCCTCCACCTCCTCCACCTTAACCCTGAATCTTCTCCTTCCATTCTCAATCTATGCCATGCTGTCCTCCTCCACCTCCTCCTCCTCCTCCTCCTCCTCTTCCTCCTCCTCCTCCTCCACCTTAACCCTGACCCTTCTCCTTCCATTCTCAATCTATACCCTGCTGTCCTCTTCTTTCTCCTCCACCTTAACCCTGACCCTTCTCCTTCCATTCTCAATCTATATCTGCTGTCCTAATCCTCCTCCTACATTTTAACCGTGACCCTTCTCCTTCTATTCTCAATCTATACCCTGCTGTCCTCCTCCTCCTCCTCCACCTTAACCCTGACCCTTCTCCTTCCATTCTCAATCTATACCCTGCTGTTCTCCTCCTCCTGCTCCACCTTAAACCTGACCCTTATCCTTCCATTCTCAATCTATACCCTGCTGTCCTTCTCCTCCTCTTCCTCCTCCTCCTCCTCCTCCTCCTCCTCCTCCTCCACCTCCTCCACCTTAACTCTGAACTTCTCCTTCCATTCTCAATCTATACCCTGCTGTCCTCCTCCTCCTCCTCCTCCACCTTAACTCTGACCCTTCTCCTTCCATTCTCAGTCTATACCCTGCTGTCCTCCTCCTCCTTCTCCACCTTAACCCCGGCCCTTCACCTTCCATTCTCAATCTATACCCTGCTGTCCTGCTCCTCCTCCTCTTCCTCCACCTTAACCCTGACCCTTATCATTCCCTTCTAAAATCTATACCCTGCTGTTCTCCTCCACCTCCTCCACCTTAACCCTGACCCTTCTCCTTCCATTCTCAATCTATGCCCTGCTGTCCTCCTCCACCTCCTCCTCCTCCTCCTCCTCCTCTTCCTCCTCCTCCTCCTCCTCCACCTTAACACTGACCCTTCTCCTTCCATTCTCAATCTATACCCTGCTGTCCTCTTCTTTCTCCTCCACCTTAACCCTGACCCTTCTCCTTCCATTCTCAATCTATATCTGCTGTCCTAATCCTCCTCCTACATTTTAACCGTGACCCTTCTCCTTCTATTCTCAATCTATACCCTGCTGTCCTCCTCCTCCTCCTCCACCTTAACCCTGACCCTTATCCTTCCATTCTCAATCTATACCCTGCTGTCCTCCTCCTCCACCTCCCCCACCTTAACCCTGACCCTTCTCCTTCCATTCTCAATCTATACCCTGCTGTCCTCCTCCTCCTCCTCCTCCTCTTCCTCCTCCTCCACCTCCTCCACCTTAACTCTGACCCTTCTCCTTCCCTTCTAAAATCTATACCCTGCTGTTCTCCTCCTCCTCCTCCACCTTAACCCTGACCCTTCTCCTTCCATTCTCAATCTATACCTCTGCTGTCCTCTTCCTCCTCTTCCTCCTCCTCCTCCACCTTAACCCTGACCCTTCTCCTTGCATTCTCAATCTATACCCTGCTGTCCTCTTCTTTCTCCTCCACCTTAACTCTGACCCTTCTCCTTCCCTTCTAAAATCTATACCCTGCTGTTCTCCTCCTCCTCCTCCACCTTAACCCTGACCCTTCTCCTTCCATTCTCAATCTATACCCTGCTGTACTCCTCCTCCACCTCCCCCACCTTAACCCTGACCCTTCTCCTTCCATTCTCAATCTATACCCTGCTGTCCTCCTCCTCCTCCTCCTCTTCCTCCTCCTCCACCTCCTCCACCTTAACTCTGACCCTTCTCCTTCCCTTCTAAAATCTATACCCTGCTGTTCTCCTCCTCCTCCTCCACCTTAACCCTGACCCTTCTCCTTCCATTCTCAATCTATACCTCTGCTGTCCTCTTCCTCCTCTTCCTCCTCCTCCTCCACCTTAACCCTGACCCTTCTCCTTGCATTCTCAATCTATACCCGGCTGTCCTCCTCCTCCTCCTCCACCTTAAACCTGTCCCTTAACTTTCCATTCTCAATCTATACCCTGCTGTCCTCCTCCTCCTCCTCCTCCACCTTAACCCTGACCCTTATCCTTCCATTCTCAATCTATACCCTGCTGTCCTCCTCCTCCTCCACCTTAACACTGACCCTTCTCCTTCCATTCTCAATCTATACCCTGCTGTCCTCCTCCTCCTCCTCCTCCAGCCTAACCCTGACACTTCTCCTTCCATTCTCAATCTAGACCCTGCTGTTCTCCTCCTCCTCCTCCAACTTAACACTGACCCTTCTCCTTCCATTCTCAATCTATACCCTGCTGTCCTCCTCCTCCTCCTCCTCCACCTTAACCCTGACCCTTCTCCTTCCATTCTCAATCTATATCTGCTGTCCTCCTCCTCCATCTTAAACGTGACCCTTCTCCTTCCATTCTCAATCTATACCCTGCTGTCCTCCTCCTCCTCCTCCACCTTAACCCTGATCCTTAACTTTCCATTCTCAATCTATACCCTGCTGTCCTCCTCCTCTTCCACCTTAACCCCGACCCTTCTCCTTCCATTCTCAATCTATACCCCTGCTGTCCTCTTCCTCCTCCTCCACCTTAACCCTGACCCTTCTCCTTCCATTCTCAATCTATACCCCTGCTGTCCTCTTCCTCCTCCTCCTCCTCCTCCACCTTAACCCCGACCCTTATCATTCCATTCTCAATCTATACCCTGCTGTCCTCCTCTTCCTCCTCCTCCACCTTAACCCTGACCCTTCTCCTTCCATTCTCAATCTATACCCCTGCTGTCCTCTTCCTCCTCCTCCTCCTCCTCCACCTTAACCCCGACCCTTATCATTCCATTCTCAATCTATACCCCTGCTGTCCTCTTCCTCCTCCTACACCTTAACCCTGACCCTTCTCCTTCCATTCTCTATCTATACCCTGCTGTCCTCCTTCTCCCCCTCCTCTTCCTCCTCCTCCTCCTTCTCCCTTGTCCTTCCATTCTCAATCTGTCCTCCTGCTGTCCTCTTCTTTCTCCTCCTGCTCCATCTTAACCCTGACCATCATCCTTCCATTCTCAATCTATACCCTGCTGTCCTCTTCCTCCTCCTCCTCCTCCTCCACCTTAACCCTGACCCTTATCCTTCCATTCTCAATCTATCCTCCTGCTCTCCTCCTCTTCCTCCTCTTCCTACTCCTGCTCCATCTTAACCCTGACCATCATCCTTACATTCTCAATCTATACCCCTGCTGTCCTCTTCCTCCTCCTACACCTTAACCCTGACCCTTCTCCTTCCATTCTCTATCTATACCCTGCTGTCCTCCTTCTCCCCCTCCTCTTCCTCCTCCTCCTCCTTCTCCCTTGTCCTTCCATTCTCAATATATACCCTGCTGTCCTCCTCCATCTTAACCCTGACCATCATCCTTCCATTCTCAATCTATACCCTGCTGTCCTCTTCCTCCTCCTCTTCCTCCTCCTCCTTCTCCCTTGTCCTTCCATTCTCAATATATACCCTGCTGTCCTCCTCCTCCTCCATCTTAACCCTGACCATCATCCTTCCATTCTCAATCTATACCCTGCTGTCCTCTTCCTCCTTCTCCTCCACCTTGGCGTTCTGTCCTGTTCTGTCTGGTTGTGGTGTGACCCATAATAGAAAATCTTTTAAGAGCAGTCTCTTTCAGAGGCCTTGCTGGCTGGTTCTGTTTGCCATGGCAGGTTCCCACCTTGCCTCTGCACAAGCGTGATAAATATTTTACACCTCTGCCCACTGAGCAAGGGAACATTTCACTACTCATTTCATCACACACTCATTCCCTCAAATCTCTCTTCTCTCTCTCTCTCTCTCTCTCTCTCTCTCTCTCTCTCTCTCTCTCTCTCTCGCTCTCTTGCTCTCTCTCTCTCTCTCTCTCTCTCTCTCTCTCCTCCCCCCCCCCCCTCCCTCCCTCCCTCCCTTCGTCACTTTGCCCAGTAGCCTGCCCGTCTCTACAACTAATATATATGGTTGGTTTTTTGGGGGCAGTGGGTGTTTTGTCAGCGTTTTCAGAATACTGGACAATCAACCCAATGAGTCAATACAATGACTACAAACATACATCACAATCCAGAACTCTGCTCATGTGCTTTTGTAGTGTAACAATAACCGAATGCACAGTAATGTGTTTTTTAGAACACATGTTAAGTTAAAAGCAAGGATGTGAAGCGTGTGATTCTTTAAAAAGTGTTTCTTTAAAAGAAGGCCTGTTGTGTGTGTGGTACTGGCTGCTGAGCCCAGCCTAGCATGGATAGCGTCTGTGGTTGAGCTCTATTAGGAAATTAAAGGGGCAGTGCAATTAAAACGGGATTTCCTGTTTTTTTTTCATGATATTTCCACACCATGAGGTCAAAATAACACTGAAATTGTGAAAATGAGAATAATGCCCTTTTTGAGTAAGAGCTGAGAAATGCCTGGAATTTCCGCCTATTCAGCCTATGTGTGTGGGTGTGGGCTCTACACCATCCTATCAGCCAATCTGGCTTTAAGACAACTAATAGAGCCTCTCTTCCTATTATTCCTTTCAACATCTCTGGGATTTGTCAGGATCTCTAAGTAGCCCGAAGGACCAATCATACTCGTCTGTCTGAGACAGACAGGTCGAGTGGTGAATGATGAAGCCCCTCCCCTCATACCAAAGAGTCATTCACCTGCCCTCTGATCATTCTCCTTCTCTTCCTCACAGAAGAGTTCTACTCAGCTCTCCTCAGCAACTTCATCTGTTTTCAAGTTTACCTGTTCGTATCACAGATGTGCTGTTGAGGTTACGACGCTGAGCGCAGGGTTATCAGCTCTTGTCTGTGTTGGGTGACTTTACCGAAAGGAAAATGTTTTGCTTCGGGTAAGAATTTGCTTCACACTTTTCTGGATTCATCTCCTGTTGTAGCTAGCTGCGGAGACTTGCCTATCTTTTGCTGCCTCACCTGGCTAGTTCGCCGCAAGGCTAGCTATCCTACTGACTACTTTTACTACCTGGAAGGTTAGAATTACTAGTTCGCGCTCCGGTTTAGTTCAACCCTGTACAGGCTTGACTAGACTGACCCTGGTCATGCATCCATTGTGTTGTTTTTTGCTGCTAACACCCTCCACTAGAGAGTGCACAGAGCATCCCAAAGTGGTTTGTCTCCCATTCTTAACTCATGGGCTAACATCATGGATGGCTACCTGAGGACCTTCACTCACTTTTCCAGGGCTTGGCCCCGGAGAAGGGGGAAAGGGAAGGGGACCTCCCTTTCCAGCGTAAAGAGAGTCATGCGCTAATGCAAGGGTTTGAACGACCTCATCCAGAGAGCGGAGAAGGAAGATGACAAGGGTTAGGGTTAAGGTGCAATCTCAACCACACTGCACACTGCCCTAACCCATCTGGACAAGAGGAATACCTATGTGAGAATGCTGTTCATCGACTACAGCTCGGCATTCAACACCATAGTACCCTCCAAGCTCGTCATCAAGCTCGAGACCCTGGGTCTCGACCCCGCCCTGTGCAACTGGGTACTGGACTTCCTGACGGGCCGCCCCCAGGTGGTGAGGGTAGGCAACAACATCTCCTCCCCGCTGATCCTCAACACTGGGGCCCCACAAGGGTGCGTTCTGAGCCCTCTCCTGTACTCCCTGTTCACCCACGACTGCGTGGCCACGCACGCCTCCAACTCAATCATCAAGTTTGCGGACGACACAACAGTGGTAGGCTTGATTACCAACAACGATGAGACGGCCTACAGGGAGGAGGTGAGGGCCCTCGGAGTGTGGTGTCAGGAAAATAACCTCACACTCAACGTCAACAAAACTAAGGAGATGATTGTGGACTTCAGGAAACAGCAGAGGGAACACCCCCCTATCCACATCGATGGAACAGTAGTGGAGAGGGTAGCAAGTTTTAAGTTCCTCGGCATACACATCACAGACAAACTGAATTGGTCCACTCACACAGACAGCATCGTGAAGAAGGCGCAGCAGCGCCTCTTCAACCTCAGGAGGCTGAAGAAATTCGGCTTGTCACCAAAAGCACTCACAAACTTCTACAGATGCACAATCGAGAGCATCCTGGCGGGCTGTATCACCGCCTGGTATGGCAACTGCACCGCCCTCAACCGTAAGGCTCTCCAGAGGGTAGTGAGGTCTGCACAACGCATCACCGGGGGCAAACTACCTGCCCTCCAGGACACCTACACCACCCGATGTCACAGGAAGGCCATAAAGATCATCAAGGACATCAACCACCCGAGCCACTGCCTGTTCACCCCGCTATCATCCAGAAGGCGAGGTCAGTACAGGTGCATCAAAGCTGGGACCGAGAGACTGAAAAACAGCTTCTATCTCAAGGCCATCAGACTGTTAAACAGCCACCACTAACACTGAGTGGCTGCTGCCAACACACTGACACTGACTCAACTCCAGCCACTTTAATAATGGGAATTGATGGGAAATGATGTAAATATATCACTAGCCACTTTAAACAATGCTACCTTATATAAATGTTACTTACCCTACATTATTCATCTCATATGCATACGTATATACTGTACTCTATATCATCGACGGTATCCTTATGTAATACATGTATGACTAGCCACTTTATACTATACTATGCCACTTTGTTTACATACTCATCTCATTTGTACATACTGTACCCGATACCATCTACTGTATCTTGCCTATGCTGCTCTGCACCATCACTCATTCATATATCCTTATGTACATATTCTTTATCCCCTTACACTGTGTACAAGACAGTAGTTTTGGAATTGTTAGTTAGATTACTTGTTATTACTGCATTGTCGGAACTAGAAGCACAAGCATTTCGCTACACTCGCATTAACATCTGCTAACCATGTGTATGTGACAAATAAAATGTGATTTGATTTGATTTGATTTGATTTGAGGTGGAGGAGGAGGAGGAAGAGGAGGAGGAAGAGGAGGAGGAGGAGGTGGAGGAGGAGGAGGAGGAGGAGGAGGAGGAAGAGGACAGCAGGGTATAGATTGAGAATGGATGACAAGGAAGTGCAAGCCGCTCGTCCCTCTTCCGCCCTTAGCGGGGCATCAATGGCAGATCACAGATATTCGATCATTAATGTCTGCAAAAAGGCAGAAAAAACATACAAAACATCCTCCCAGC
The DNA here is from genome assembly GCF_057628025.1 of Oncorhynchus mykiss. Classification (NCBI taxonomy): domain Eukaryota; kingdom Metazoa; phylum Chordata; class Actinopteri; order Salmoniformes; family Salmonidae; genus Oncorhynchus; species Oncorhynchus mykiss. The sequence continues at coordinate 6,084,146 of NC_143049.1, forward strand.
TGTTCTCACACCGTACCAGAAAAACAACTCCTCCCAGCTGTTCTCACACCGTACCAGGCAAACAACTCCTCCCAGCTGTTCTCACACCGTACCAGGCAAACAACTCCTCCCAGCTGTTCTCACACCGTACCAGGCAAACAACTCCTCCCAGCTGTTCTCACACCGTGCCAGGCAAACAACTCCTCCCAGCTGTTCTCACACCGTACCAGGCAAACAACTCCTCCCAGCTGTTCTCACACCGTACCAGGCAAACAACTCCTCCCAGCTGTTCTCACACCGTACCAGGCAAACAACTCCTCCCAGCTGTTCTCACACCGTACTAGGCAAACAACTCCTCTCAGCTGTTCCAGCTTGCGTGGCGGAAGCCAAACGCAATTGGATTAAACCTTTGACTGGCAAGGTCCAAACTGGACTTTTTGCCAACATGAATTCCAAGGACACGGAGGGCCTTGACAAGCCACCAGTGGTCGAGCTGTTACTGGCCAACCATCTCAACATCAAAGTCTTGTCATGGCAGGGAGAGGGTAATTCACTGGCACCAGAGCTTTCCACTTGAAGCCCCCAGCGACACTGCAGGCATCGAAATCACAGAGCCCTAACAAGGGCTGACAGTGGGGAAACGGTCCTTCAATGCAGCCGCATCTAGGTCATCTAGATCTAGGTCATGGTCATCATAGGTCATCTAGATCTAGGTCATGGTCATCATAGGTCATCTAGATCTAGGTCATGGTCATCATAGGTCATCTAGATCTAGGTCATGGTCATCATAGGTCATCTAGATCTAGGTCATGGTCATCATAGGTCATCTAGATCTAGGTCATGGTCATCATAGGTCTTCTAGATCTAGGTCATGGTCATCATAGGTCATCTAGATCTAGGTCATGGTCATCATAGGTCATCTAGATCTAGGTCATGGTCATCATAGGTCATCTAGAACTAGGTCATGGTCATCATAGGTCATCTAGATCTAGGTCATGGTCATCATAGGTCATCTAGATCTAGGTCATGGTCATCATAGGTCATCTAGATCTAGGTCATGCCCGTTTGATTCCCCTGCAAGGAAGAAGGGGTGACCGACCTAGGGGCACGCCCACTGCGGCAGGGAGGGGCAGTCAACAGTTCACCACGTGCTCTGGCCTGCTCATCTTGGGTAGAGCACAACCCCCACCACCACCACCACCACTGTCGGGGAGAGGTACATCTGTGCTCCAAAAAACCTTCCCTTAGTTCAGCAACCCACTTTCATGCGTTCGCTCTTATGGAAAACAGAGGGAATCCACTCTACCCTCGAGGGTCACGGCTCTCCCCCCAGTTCTAGTTCAAGCAGCCGGACGGGCAGGAAGACTAATTGTCAGTCACCATGAAGCAATGTCCCCATGTTCCAGTGTTGCAACACTGCCCTTTTCCATAAAAAAAGCCTCATGCCAAAGACTGAGAGCAAAAATACAATTAAAAGGAGACTCACTCCATCACCACCAGACAGCGCTATGGTGCCTCTAGTGAGCAACAGTCTATCAACCTGCGACTCTATCGACTCGCCAGCAGAGTAGGGAACAGGCGCGCATCCACAGTATCGAAGGGGTACAGACTGAAGATCGCTCTAAAATCACCCGTTTTAAACTGAACTTTGGAATCAGTAGCAACTAGCAATGTGATACGCATACTAGAGCAGGAAATCTCCTCTCTCTTAAGCAAAGGGGTTATCAGGGTGATACTAGCGGCAAAGAGCCACCTCGGCTTCTACTCCCGGTAATTCCTGGTTCCCGAAAAAAGGGGGAGAGGTTCGCTCCATTCTGGCCCTATTGGTCCTCACGTTCACGAAGTTCACGTTCATATGCTTACATTCAACAGGCTGTCTCGCTCTATTCGTCAAGGCCACTGGTTCACCTCAATCAACCTGCAGGATGCTTATTTTCACATAAACACCCTGCCAGCACACAGGAGGTTTCTGAGGTTTGCTTTTCAAGGCCTATGAATACCTCACTGTCCCATTTGGGCTTCAGCTGCCTGAACTTCCAGCAAGTGTGTAGTGGCAGCTCTAACACCATTGAGAAACAACGAGCTGAGAGTCTCTGCCCACATAGACAATGACCTGCTTTTCTCTCCATCCCAGTAGCAAGCAGTAGGAGACACAACTTCCCTTGTAACCCAACTCTCCAAGCTTCAATCTCAATCAGAAAAAGAGCTGTTTGGCGCCCAACACGGAAAATAGAATACCTAGAGGTGTAATGCTGGATTTTCTCTCTCTAATCAAGCAACCCTTTTGGGAAGACTGTGCCTCTCCCTGTTCCACAGGGCACGCTCGGTCAATTTCAAGACGTGCCTCTGAGTGCGGGGGTTGATGGCGTCCACCATCTCAGTACCTCTCAGCCTACTGAGGATGAGAGACTTCCAGCATGTCACGGCGTGTGTATAGGTGTCAGGGAAGTCAGGCGCAGGAGAATCGAACTTGGTAAGAATGGAGTAGTTTAATAACTTAACAAAACACAACTCCAAAACCATCTTACATAAATAAGAGCAAAGTGGGTACGAGGACCCGTCGCGCACCAATACAAATAACACAAGTATGAAAACAAACAATCTCTGACAAGGACATGAGGGGAAACAGAGGGTTAAATACACAACAGGAAATTGATGGGATTGGAACCAGGTGTGTAGGGAAGACAAGACAAAACCAATGTAAAATTAAAAATGGATCAATGATGGCTAGAAGACCGGTGAGGTCGACTGCCGAGCACCGCCCGAACAAGGAGAGGCATCGACTTCGGGAGAAGTCGTGACACAGCACTGGATTTTTTGCACAACGTCTGTGTACACGGCATCACCTTAATTGCCAGATAGAGGTGACTTCCGCTTTCAATCGGGTCTCCATCACTGGAAGATCCCCTCGACCTTTATTTCTGTCTCTAGGGACCAAGGAAAGATGGGCCACTCACAGGCTGGGGCGCAGTTCACGAGGGAGATGCAATAAACGACTGTAGTGGCGTACATCAACCGATCAGGGTGGCACTCGCTTCCTGCTCTTACACCGATTATCTGATTATTCTGTGGAGCAGAGAAAACCTACTGACCCGGGGCGTATTGAATGTAGGAGCTGACTTATCGTTCAGAGGGAATCCCCATCAAGGGGACAGGAGACTCTGGAACAGATCCGGGAGAGATACGGTCATTGCAAGAAAACAGGTACTGTCCGTTGTTCTTCATGCTAGCAGGAGAAGCACCACTGAAGGTTGACTCCCTGGCCAAGGGTGTTGCTTTACGCTTTTCCTTCCCTCAGCCTCGTACTCTTCACTCTGGCCTCATCTTGGTAGCCCTTACATGGCTATGGATATTGGAGATCAGTCTTGCAAAATGATGTGTAATTCTTATTGGAATCCAGCCAGAGTTAGGATATCAAAGAGTTGACATTTTCATTCACCTGCAACCTGCATTCATATTGATTGCCAGGGTTAGTAACAGTGTGAGGAGACTCCCTAAGCCATTTAAACTGGAACAACCACTTCAATAATGGGTGCAAAAAATCGAACTAAATGATTTGATTCGTTTAGAAAATGTACGTTGTTCATCTTTGTGTAGCATAAAATTAATCAATCAATCAATCACTCAATGTACATGCAAAAATACAGATATGAAAAACAATGAATTTGTTAGCATAACTTAAAACAATAGAGTTGGAGACATCTCATTTAGTTTTGAGTCAGTACCACAAACATTTGACGTTATAATGACTTTTCATTGACTTACTTCAACTTACTAAAAGTCTTTGAAATGGCTTGGGGTTTACAGTACTGTCCTCAGTGTCAGGGCTTCTGAGGGTTGATTTGAGACTGCTTGGCTTCAGAGAGCATGTGTGTTATGAGAGTTGGACATATCCCACTGTGAGATGTCTTAACAAATAAGTGAAAGACAACTGAATGTAACTTGTGTAACCCCAGTTCTCTAACACCACAGAGTGTGAGGAAGTTTGGCATGAGAATGATCAGAGGGCAGGTGAGTCAATCTTTAGTATGATGGGAGGGCCTCCCTCATTCACCACTCGACCTGTCTGTCTCCTTCAAGCTACTTTGAGATTCTGGTGAATTCCGCTGTGAGATGTCTCACTCACAATATCAGAGGACCGGGGTCACAGCTCTATCGGTTGACACCTTCTAGTAGCCACAGTATATTTGTGTGACTGGCTGTTGTGTGTCCAGTCTGGCCCTACAGGCCCTGGGGGACTGTCGCTCCCACATCTCCACAGACACTAACAAAAAGTGACAGGCCAGTCAGGACCATGGTGCTCTGAGGAGACCTGCATTGTAGCAGAAACCCAAGAGTCTGGTTCTAGGCCAAAAACAACACAAAGAGCTCTGAAAAGCAGAATGGGATGAGGCTTTTCTCTCCTTAAGAGTCTCTCTCTTTCTTTCTTTCTTTCTTTCTTTTGCGCGCTCTCTCTCTCGCACGCACGCACGCACGCATGCACACACACACACACACGCACACGCACACACACACACACACACACACAGGCACATTTACCTAAACACACACACATACTCATACATGCGTGCACGGATCACTGACAACCAATTTATCATGTGACTGTGAGGCCATTCAAGCTTCAAGAGCAGCATATATTTCACCCATGTGTTAACAGTCTTCATGCACCAGGGTTTTTCCAACTGTCCTCTACATCACTGTTTTGCCAATCAACGGTTATATTGAGCTATACTGTGTGCATGTTTGTCCTTGTTGATGCATGCTTCAATTTATTTATTTTATTTGATTCACCTTTATTTAACCAGGAAGGCCAGTTGAGAACAAGTTCTCATTTACAACGGTGACCTGGCCAAGATAAAGCATAGCAGTGTGACACAAACAACAACACAGAGTGACACAATGACTGAACTGAGCCTTCAGAGGAATTATTTGTTTTCCATATAGGACAGCATGCAATACTCTGTCCCTCCTCTCTTATGTTAGATATCTGGTTTAACAGAGATAGGCACAAGCTCTCTCTCTCTCTTCCTCTCTGTCCCTTCATCTCTATCTCTAGCGCTCTCTCTATCTATCTTTCTCTCTCTTTCTCTGACTGCACATCCCCCATAAAGGCCCAGTATAAAGGGAAAGGGAAACTACCAGTAACTAGCTGAGGGCTACAAGCAATGTGAATGGTTTCCTTATATAGACCTACGCTCATAAATGTTTCACATCATGCACTTTTATGTATTATGTAGCCCAGGCAGCAGTGCCTCTCTTATGGCTATTACCCCAATGTTTTACAATTATAATATTCTAGACTAAATAGAGGCTATTATGGTGAGTATATTCATCAAGAAATACGTGTCCCCATATCCTCAATATGATTTATTTAGATCTCTTCTTGTTATTTCTTAGGCTGTCCGTTGGTGGGCGCTAAGTGGAGGAGGCCGTTGGAGCGAATGGGTAGGACGCCTGCCTCCATCACATGGTCCAGCGTAACCGAGAAACCTCGAGCACAGATGGAGCAGGACGGGAAACCGAGAGACGAGCCCCTCTGGTAGCGGCGAGAAGCATCCTCTGAAATAGAAACATAAGCTGCCCCTTCGGCAGCAGAAACGGAAAAACGGACGCAAGAAAAAAAGCAACAACAAAACCGACAGTTTTGCACAGTGTCATGCTGCTTTCGCGTTTAATAATATCACAGAAGAGTCAGGGAAGGTTGTGAGTGAGTGAGGGGGTGGATCTTTTTGCTGAGAATGAAATCCAAGGCGCTTGTTGTCCCAAGTGAATTCATTTGAAGAGCTTGCAGAGACACAGAGCGACCGGGATGCCGCCCAACATCGCTCCACCTATTCATCCGCGAGGTTAAGTGAGTATAATTGTTGGGGGGATATACTTTTACCGTTTGACACCTCTTCCATTTGTGGTCTACTTTTGATCAACATTGTCTGCGTTACGTCAGTGATGTGACGGGCCACTATGAGAGCGGTCAGAGTATTCTAGGCGATTCCACCTGTCTGATCAATGATTCATACTCAGCAAAGTGCTCTAGACAATCAGTCAGTGATGTGAGGAACTTGTTTCTTTCCTTTGGTTATTGCGCGCGTCCCGGATAATGGTCGAAATGTAATGCGTTAACACTTCATTAATTCATACACAGTGCACAATAATTCTGATTTAGAGGTCAGGCCAGTGCAGTTTGAACTTCTGAACATGTGTCGTAGGCTACTTAACAATTAAAACCAGAAAGATGAATGAATAGATGCCCCCGGTTAGTGGAGCTCCCATCAGTTCTGAAGCACACAATTAATAGTCTGACAGACAGCAGAGGAGAGAGGTGCAGATCAAGATGTTATTAATTAAGTCATGACATCATCATCCTGTCCAGGCTTGTTGCAGCCTGTCTGTTCTAGATGTAGATGTTGAAGACCTGTGTTTAGTAGACTGGCTTGAAGAGGGTGTGAAGGGACTGGGTCTCCCTTTTAAAACATAATGGAAAAATTATGCATATTTATAGTCATCAACGGGAGAGAATTGATTCCCAGCTATTCTCAGAGTTGTGTGTGTGTGTGTGTGTGTGTGTGTGTGTGTGTGTGGGAGGGAGGGATGCACAGCGGGTTTCACGGTGCATATCGATGAATGGATTCCTCTTACTATGCAGCAGGGGTTCCCAGCTTGTTGTGTGTGTGTGTGTGTGCTTCACCCCATTACACTCATTGTGTTGATTTAAGCAGGAGAGTCACCCCAGAGAGCTGTGCTCCTGTTTCTCTCATTATGAAGTGATGCCCAGAATCACTTTTACACTGACAATCACACCAGGAGAAAGTTGGATGAGAGCAGAGCTATACTCAGCAACATTACCAACTGAAACAAACAAATGCAGTCTTCTTTCCAGACAGGAGGTTGTTTGGGGGGGGGGGGGGTCAAATAATTAGTTACCTTGTCTGATGCATGAGGAGTCACGGAGACACTTAGACTTTATTTCAAAGTCCTAATTTGGTCTTAAATCCTGCATACAACACAGGTTCTATCCCCAGGCTATTATCTCCACCCACGTAATGTCATGCACGCACGCACGCACGCACCGCACGCACACACACACACACACACACTAAAATGTACTGATCTACTGCATACTTACACTGTAGCATTTCTAAGAACTGACAAACCTCTCTTGGTTCCATAGCATGTCTCTCCAGAGCCCTTCTCCAGGCATGACATCTCTGTCTCTCTTTTTTTAGATTGGATTGGCACCCTGGCAAATTAAAGTGTGTGTGTGTGTGTGTGTGACAGGGCTCCAGACTAACATTTTCCCCTGGTGGCACTAGTGACACACACTTTTTCAGTTGATGGCACCAGCCCATGATTTGTTCGCACATTCATTTTATAAAGTCAATCACAGTGCTTTATTAGGAGGTGTAACTGAGATGGTATTCAATGAATAAGTTGTTTCATCTAACATGTCCATGCAGGAATGGATGATTCAAGATATTTTGATGGGCAACCTAATCCAGTGATCGTCATAAACTTTGGCCAGACATTAGGCTATTGTTTTTATATTTTACTGTTCAAATAGGGCTCCAGAATTTTCAGAATTTGCTTTTGTTCAATAGAGATGAACTTGTCCATTTATTTGGGAAAGATTCACTACCTGAGTAAGTGGAAACTCTAAAGACAGTGTTACGGTTTTCTTCGGGTGAAGTAGAGTCGGACCAAAATGCAGCGTGGTAATTTAGATTCATCTTTAATAATGATGAAAAAAAAACGAACAATACAAAAACAAGAAACGTAACACGAAAACCTAACAGCCTATACTGGTGCAAAACAAACACAGAGACAGGAACAATCACCCACGAAACACTCAAAGAATATGGCTGCCTAAATATGGTTCCCAATCAGAGACAACGATAAACACCTGCCTCTGATTGAGAACCACTCCAGACAGCCATAGACTTTGCTAGAGAACCCCACTAAACCACAATCTCAATACCTACGAAAACCCCAAGACAAAACACACCACATAAATAAACCCATGTCACACCCTGGCCTGACCAAATAAGGAAGGCTCTGGCAGCGCTAGATAGGCGAGGCGCACTGTAGGCCTGATGCGTGGTGCTGGCACTGGTGGTACTGGGCCGAGAACACGCACAGGAAGCCTGGTGCGGGGAGCTGCCACCGGAGGGCTGATGCGTGGAGGTGGTACTGGATAGACCGGACCGTGCAGGCGCACTGGAGCTCTTGAGCACCGAGCCTGCCCAACCTTACCTGACTCGATTCCCACTCTAGCCCGGCCGATACGAGGAGCTGGTATGTACCACACCGGGCTATGCACCCGCACTGGAGACACCGTGCGCACCACAGCATAACACGGTGCCTGCCCGGTCTCTCTAGCCGCCCGGTAAGCACAGGAAGTTAGCGTAGGTCTCCTACCTGGCGTAGCCATACTCCCTGTGAGCCCCCCCCCCCCAATACATTTTTGGGGCTGACTCTAGGGCTTCCATCCGCGTCGCCGTGCTGCCTCCTCATACCAGCGCCTCTCCGCTTTCGCCGCCTCCAGTTCTCCTTTGGGGCGCCGATATTCTCCAGGCTGTGCCCAGGGTCCTTTTCCGTCCAATATCTCCTCCCAAGTCCAGAAATCCTGTGATCGCTGCTCCTCCTGCCGCTGCCTGTCACCACGCCGCTTGGTCTTGTTGTGGTGGATGATTCTGTTACGGTTTTCTTGCGGTGAAGGAGAGTCGGACCAAAATTGATACATGTTTTAATAACGATGAAAAACAAACAATAAAAAAACAACAAACGTAACGTGAAAACCTATACAGCCTATTTTTTTTCATTTTTTTTATTTATAAAAATAATTTATTATCATCAATACCATTCATTCTGTACAACTCATAATTTCCATACAAACTCAAATAGTGGTATTTTAATTTAAACAAAACAAAAACCCCAAACAAAACCTCAGGGGAACATCTTCCCTCCCCGTCATCCTACAAACTACCTTTCCCTATCTCCCCGTCCCTAATCTATCCCCTTACAAATCTAAATGACACCCAGCCCTAAACCCCCCTTCCACCTCTCCCGGGCAGCATGCTGCCCCCACTTCCTCTCCTCCCTCTTCATCCTCCCCCTCAAATCTCCTTCCACCCTCCTCACTATCCCTTCCACCCCCCAATCTCTCCCTGTCTTCACCATGTTCTGCCTGGCTTCCCACAGCCCCCGTTTAAAGAGACTCATGAGAAGCCAGAGCAGAAACCTGTCCCTATCTGTCCCTCTCGCTCTCCCTACACCTCTCTCTAACCTGGCCCACGTCAATACAAAATCCCCCCTTACCAAACCTAACAACACCCGTGCCCTAGCCCATACTACTCCGGCAAAGGCACAGTCCCAAAAGACGCACAGTCTCCTCCCTGCCACAAGAAGATCTTGGACAGGTGGGGGATTGCACCAAACTATACCGGTACATGATGGAACGTACCGGCAAGCACTTATGGAGGCTCAACCAATTCAGGTCCTTGAGCCTGTTGTCCAGACCCCGCGCCTGCACTCCCTCCCAGACCACTTCCGAGATGCCCACTACAGGCGCCGGACTCCCTGCCTTTCTGACCTCCTCGTACAGGTGCCTGTGATCTAAACCTACTCGGGCAACTTCAACCTCAGGGTGCTCACGCAGCCACTTGGCCGCATGACCAAAGTGCCACGGCAGCTGTTCCGCCCGAGGACCCGTGTTAGACCACACCATTACGCTTCTCGCCTGATACGAGAAGAACACCCGCAGGAGGTAACCGGACGGGTGTATCACTGGATGAGCAAGCTCTGTTAACAAGAAAGAAACAAAAATTGCGTCCAGCTTGAGGGGGAAATGTGGTACCCACCTACCTCCCTCCCCGATGGGACAAAGCATGCGTGCCCTGGCGACCCACTCGCACCTGCCACTCCACATGAACTGAAACACAAACCTTACTAGAGGCCTCCTCAGACTAGCCGGTAATGGGTAGATGTACGCCAAATACAAAAGAGACGGCAACACATCCACCTTTAGAACCAGGACTTTGCCCATAAAAGACAAATACCTAGCCTTCCACATTGCTAGCTTCCTCTGTACCACTGCGATACGCATGTTCCAGTTTAGCGTCGCTGAGCCAGAGGTCTCAAAATGGACCCCGAGAATCCTCAGGGCCCCCTCACAGAGAGAGAACCCCCCGGGCACATCCGTTCTACCGCGCCATCTTCCGAAAAACTTGACGGAAGACTTTGCATGGTTCAGAACTGCTCCTGACGCTCGGGTGAAATCCCCAAAGATGGCAAGGGACCTTGTCAGGCACGAGTCCTTGCACAGCAGCAAGGAAGTGTCGTCGGCGTACTGCGTCATCTTAACACGCAGCCCACCACTTCCAGGGATCAACAAGCCTTCCACCCCTGTGTCTGCCCTAATGGCAGCCCCCAGAGGCTCCATGTACAGAACGAAGAGGAGAGCCGAGAGTGGGCACCCCTGCCTGACCCCAGACGAGAGGTCAAAAACGTCACCCAAGTGACTATTTACACTAACTCGGCACCCCGCTCCGACATATAATGTACGAATCCATCCTATGAACTTCTCCCCAAATCCTAATCGACCTAACACTCTGAATAAAAATGATCTATTCACGCGATCAAAGGCTTTCGCCTGATCTAGCGCTGCTACCATTAAAGGCAGTCCTCTATCTTCAACCCAAGCGATGGAGTCCCTGATTAACTGTAGGTTCCATCTAATAGAGCGGCCCTCTACCCCGCACGTCTGATCCTCATGGACGACGTAGGGAAGGGCTGTGCGCAACCGGTCTGCTAAAACCTTTGCAAGTAGCTTGTAATCTACACACAGCATGGTCAACGGCCGCCAGTTGCCAAGGTCTGTTACTTCCCCCTTCTTATATAAAAGTGACAGCACATCAACAGCCATTGATCCCCCCGGGACCCCCGTCTCAAGGATGGCCTTCAAGACTTCGAGGACCACTGGTCCAAGTATACCCCAAAACTTGAGATAAAACTCAGCCGGCAGCCCATCTATCCCAGGCACCTTCCCTTTTCCCATCCTCCTAAGAGCGCTCTCAACCTCTTCTAGTGAGATCTGGGCCTCCATCACTTCTCTAATGTCCTCCGGCAACCGCCTGGACAAGTGTTCTAAAAACACATTTCCCTGCTCTACATCTATTTCCCTTTCCTTAAATAAACCTTGGAAATGATCAGTTGTCACCCTGACCATATCCTCTGGTTCTCTAACTATACTACCATTTTCTTCCCTAACGCCATGCATTACCTTCCTACTCTGTCTGGCCCTAACCGACTTAAAGAACATAGCAGAACAAGTCTCATTGTGTTCTAGAAAGCCACTATGCGCACGCTCCAGGAAAGCTCGAGCCTTCCGCTCCTGCAACTCCCTGAGCTGCGCCTTTAGGGTTGCGGATCTCTCCCAGTCAAATGACCCGCCGAGGTTGCCTGCCTCGTACTCGAGTTCAATTAACCTTTGGATACGATCCACCTCCCTCCTCTCCTCCCTTTTTTTCCTCTTGCAATACCCTATTATAAAAGCCCTAATCCTCACCTTAACTAATTCCCACCACTCTAACACCCCCTCGCACATGGACCGGAGACCCTCAAGCCTCCAAAAGAAACCATAAAACCCGTCAACAAAAGCCTGCTCCTCCAGCACATCCCGATCTAGCTTCCAGTACCCCCTACCAAAGAGGCAGACTGGCGACCCCACCTGCAGGAGCACCCCGTCGTGATCCGAAAAGAAAACAGGCAACAGCCGCCCAGACAACTTACCCAAAGACCTGGGTACAAAAATATAGTCGAGCCTCCGCTCAACCCCCCTGGAGTTGCGCCATGTAGGACCGTCCATTTTCGGAGTAGTGTGCAGACCACCATCTACCAGACCATGGCAAGCCATTAGCCTGGCAATGGCGCCTGCACTGCTATCCCCCCCTCTTCCTAAATCTGTATTAAAATCCCCCCCTATCACTAATTTCCTATTTGTGACACACAGGGGTGTCAGACAGTCCACCATCTCCCTCCTGTCTGCCACCACCTGTGGTCCATACACCACCACTAATCTAAAATTACAATCCCTTATCGTGACATCCACCCCTATAACCCTCCCCTGCATTACCACAAAAGAATCCTCCACTTTAACCTCCCTGTGCCCACACAAAATCCCTACCCCCGATGAGTGCACCCCCCCAACACCCCAAACCGACTCCCCCTTGTCCCACTCCCTCTTAAACCTATTAACATCCCCTCCATCCCTCAGGTGAACCTCCTGTAAAAAACAAAAATCAAACCCCACACCCTCCAAATAACTAAAAACCGCCCTCCTCTTAACACAATCCCTTAAACCCCTTACATTTAAACTTACAAAAGTAAAATCAGACCCCATGAAATAATAAAATAAAAACATGTAATACACTCAAATTCTAAACCCAGACAGAAAAAAACAAAAACAGGAGACTCACCCGATGCTCCCCTGCTCCATATCTACCGGTGATGACACCATCTGTACTCCCAACATCCCCCCCTCTTCCTCCATCTCACCAACCCAGGATGCAGGAATACTGTTTGGCTCCGGGGTGCCCTGCACCCTGGGTCTACCCCCACAATCCTCCCCCTCCCCAGTGCTGCAGCTGGATTGGAAAAGAATTCGGGGAGGCTGAGTCCCCAAACAAAAAACTCGCCACCTCCTCCTGTACCCAGTCCTGAGTCCTGTTAGGTGTGTCCCCACCCAACAGATATTGAGAGCCTGTGGAAACCAGCAGCAACCCAGAGGTTTCTCCCACCCCCATCACTCTCTTGGCCATCCCCTCCCTCTCACTGTCGGCCAATCGCTCCCTCCTCTTCATTCTCTTCTTTGGTGATGACGGCAGTGGAGAGATACCAACCCCCCCCCCCCCGCCAGCTCCTCCACCATACCCCTCATCTCTTCCACCAGGGCACATTCCCCCCAGTCCACTTGCTCTTCCACCGTCTCCTTCTCCACCACTCCTCCATCGCTTTCTTCTCTCTCATGCTCCTCCACTCGGTTGCCGTCTTCCGCCGCTTTTCCTGGTTCTCCTACTCCCGTGCCTTCCGTTTCCTTCTCTCTTCCTTCCGCCGCTTCTTGCTCCTCCTTCTTCCTTGTGGCCTTCCCCTCTGGACCTGTACTCTGATCATGAGGCGTGCTTCCTTCCCCTCCTCTTCTTCCCCCATCCCCCGCCCCTGCTCCCCCCCCAGCCGCAGACGCATATGACCGCTGACGGGCCAGGCACCCCCGCCACAGGTGTGCTGACGAGCCACACCCATGGCACGTCTTAGGCTTGTCACAATCCCTCGCCTCATGATCCTCAGATGCACAAAATCTGCATTTTCTTGTACTGCATGAGGCGAATATGTGACCGTAGGCCATACAGCGTCTGCAAAATGGGGGCTGACGTGCATAAAACAACGTCCCCCTGTCAGCCCCTAGGGAGAACATAGCAGGAGGATGGAGGTAGCCACCATGTCCCTTTGGGTCCTCTCTGAGGAGGGCCTGGAAACCTCTCCTCCCATTCCAAAACCCAAGGGAGTCTTTGAGGTGCCTTGCTGAGGAGACGTTATCCATATATCTCCCCAGAAAAGCCCTCACCTCTTCGTCCTTAACGTAAGGGTTGTAAATGTTGACAGTTACAACCCTAAAATTATTCTTCGCCAGGCTTGTTATTTCGTAGTGGCACATCAGCCTCTCACCTCCCACTGCTCTTGCCCTTCTCAGGATATCATCGTGTTTTGCCTCTGTATATAGTGCCACGTCGTATGCTCCCTCCAACGAGTTGCCTTGGAAACAAAACACGTCCTTCACCGTCAGCTTTAGAATCCCCATCAATATTATCCTTCCAAAAGATTCCCGTCCTAAAGGCTCCATCTCCTTTTCCTTCCAAGCAAACCTAATCGTGTTAGCCAGCCCAATCCCAGGGACCGACCGTGTTGATGTATTTAGCACCATCTCCGCAAGGAGAATGGCGCTCGTTCTCTTCTCTTCCAAAACAAGTGAAAAGAAAAAAACAAATGACTGAGCCTATCTGGTGCAACAAACACAGAGACAGGAACAATCACCCACGAAACACTCAAAGAATATGGCTGCCTAAATATGGTTCCCAATCAGAGACAACGATAAACACCTGCCTCTGATTGAGAACCACTCCAGACAGCCATAGACTTTGCTAGAGAACCCCACTAAACCACAATCCCAATACCTACGAAAACCCCAAGACAAAACACACCACATAAATAAACCCATGTCACACCCTGGCCTGACCAAAATAATAAAGAAAACACAAAATATTAAGACCAGGGCGTGACAGACAGCTACATCGCTAACTCAAAACATAATACCCACTGCTGGTAACCATGTACAATATTCATCTAATAGTAAGTTCAATGTCCTAAAAAAAACTTTGCCGTTGTAGCCTAGGCTACTACCCATTGAAGCCTGCACTCACAATGGCTGATGCAAATTTAGCTTCGTATCTCAAAGCCAAGAGTAGTGGTTTCCAAAGCTGCCTTTTTCCCGCAATTAGATTTTGAAATATTACAGCCTACAATCAGATGTCACGGCTTTCGTTGGAAGAAGAAGAGGAGTCGTTGGACCAAAATGCAGCGGGGTACGTGTTCATCTTTATTAGCTTCACTGACTGAACACATAATAACAAAAAGAATAGCCAAAACAGTTCTGCAAGGTGCAACCAACACTAAACAGAAAATAACCACCCACAACTAACAGTGGAAAAACAGGCTACCTAAGTATGGTTCTCAATCAGAGACAACGAAAGACACCTGCCCCTGATTGAGAACCATACCCATCCAAAACATAGAAATACAACACCTAGACATACAAACATAGACATACAAACATTCTAATGCCAAAAAATAGAAACATACAAAGCAATCTACGGTCAGGGCGTGACAGAGGGAGTCAAAATGAGAACACACAGACAGCTGCTTTATAAAATATCTGTCTCCGGATTATATCGTCAAACTAAGGGCAACCATGGCATCCGTAACAGAGAGGGGAATGGTCCATCCATGTATTCGGGTAAGAGAGTCTAGCTAGCTACATTTTCAGGAATTATATGTTTATACTTTTGTCAGAAAGTCGTTTTCATTGCAAATGAATGCATACTTTTAGCTAGCTAGCTAAGGTTAACTGGCTGTCTCACTATCTAACTAACGTTAAGTTTATGATCTGTTTAATAATATTATTCGTATCTCAGAGCCATTTGCATTGCTAGTTATAGCTTAATGTTAGCTAGCTAACATTGAACCTAGTTGGTTAGTTTCAGCTACCAGCAGATTCATGCAGGGTAGTAATTTAGGAGTTGGGATTATGTTTAGTGATTGCTAGCTAGCTACATGTCGAAACAAAAGACTCCACTATACAAGTAACCATTTCACTGTAGCATTTTTATTTAACTAGGCAAGTCAGTTCAGAATAAATTCTTATTTACAATAACGGCATAGGAACAGCGAGTTAACTGCCTTGTTCAGGGGTAGAAGGACAGATTTGTACCTTGTCAGCTCGGGGATTTGATCTAACAACCTTTTGGTTACTGGCCCAACACTCTAACCATTAGGCTACTTGCAGCCCCATTTAGACCTTCTGTATCCCGTGCTTATGACAAATAAACTTTGATTGTATTTAATGTAGTGTGTGAAGAACAACATGACCTGCACCAAAGTCAAATTAGGATATAACGTGACAGTGTCTAAGTTCTAAAATTCTCCAATAGAATGCCCTGTTTTATTTTGTCACACCCACACCCACAACCGTACACTATTTTCTGCTTGCCATTAATTTGACTTATTTTCCTGTAATAATGAATACAAATTAGCTAAAGTTAAGACGCTGTCAGCTATATGATATGGCCATCATTTGTACTGGCTAGCATGCTAACTTAATGTAAGCAAGCTAGCTAACAAGCTAAAAAAAACACAGTGTTTATTGGTGTTAAAATACACCAGTTATGTTATTTTGGATCTGCTGATGTCATGCAGCCTGTCGTTTTTGTGTTTATACTTTTCCATAATGACAACAACAAGTTTGATGCCGGACAACAATAGAATGTCTACAGACATAGTATAAACATGCCTTTAGTTTTGGGTGTAGACAAAGAAGAGCTCTCCAGTAGGTGTACCAAAACATTCCAGGGCCATTTTCTCAAAAATGGGGTTACAAGTTTATCAACTTTCAAAGCAGAATTACTTTCCCATTGTTCCTCAACTGTAGTGTATGATATAGACTTTTCTAGCTCTGAGTCTCTACTTTTATCCAATGTAAAAAACACAATTTCACATTTTGCTACATAAGACCGAATGGAGCCAGGCGGTCACAAATGATTGGAGTCTGGAGCCCTGGACTATGGCGTGTGTGTGTGTGTGTGTCTGTCTATTTGCACATGCATGCATGCTTGTGTGTGTGTGTCTGTGTGCTTGTGCGTGGATGGAGGGTCGGTGGGCGTAGATTGGCCAGTTACCCAGACAAATTAGTCCTGGCCTGGGCAGAGAGACCAGGACCTCAGCCTGCCATCCGTCATTAGTACCACAGATCCATGACTGGGAGGTTCAGGGCACCAAAACCCACTGACTGTATAAATCCTCTTAAATTATTAATTATTTGCATAGGGCAAGACAAGGTTCACAGGCCGAGAGGAGTAGGAGAGGAAAGGCAGAGAGAAGAAGGATGGAGAGTAGGGGAGATGACAGTTTGACTTATCACCTAGGGCTGGATGGAGAGTGGGGGAGATGACAGTTTCACTTATCCCCTGTGGCTGGATGGAGAGTAGGGGAGATGATATGATGAGATAAGAGGGGAGGAGAAGAAGGATGGAGAGTAGGGGAGTTGACAGTTTGACTTATCCCCTGGGGCTGGATGGAGAGTAGGGGAGATGACAGTTTGACTAATCACCTAGGGCTGGATGGAGAGTGGGGGAGATGACAGTTTCACTTATCCCCTGGGGCTGGATGGAGAGTAGGGGAGATGATATGATGAGATAAGAGGGGAGGAGAAGAAGGATGGAGAGTAGGGAAGATGACAGTTTGACTTATTCCCTGGGGCTGGATGGAGAATAGGGGAGATGACAGTTTGACTTATCCCCTGGGGCTGGATGGAGAGTAAGGGGAGATGATATGATGAGATAAGAGGGGAGGAGAAGAAGGATGGAGAGTAGGGGAGATGACAGTTTGACTTATTCCCTGGGGCTGGATGGAGAGTAGGGGAGATGACAGTTTGACTTATCCCCTGGGGCTTGATGGAGAGTAGGGGAGATGACAGTTTGACTTATCCCCTGGGGCTAGATGGAGAGTAGGGGAGTTGACAGTTTGACTTATTCCCTGGGGCTGGATGGAGAGTAGGGGAGATGATATGATGAGATAAGAGGGGAGGAGAAGAAGGATGGGGAATAGGGGAGTTGACAGTTTGACTTATTCCCTGGGGCTGTATGGAGAGTAGGGGAGATGACAGTTTGACTTATCCCCTGGGGCTGGATGGAGAGTAGGGGAGATGATATGATGAGATAAGAGGGGAGGAGAAGAAGGATGGAGAGTAGGGGAGATGATAGTTTGACTTATTCCCTGGGGCTGGATGGAGAGTAGGGGAGATGACCGTTTGACTTATCCCCTGGGGCTGGATGGAGAGTAGGGGAGATGACAGTTTGACTTATCCCCTGGGGCTGGATGGAGAGTAGGGGAGATGACAGTTTGACTTATCACCTGGGGCTGGATGGAGAGTAGGGGAGATGACAGTTTGATTTAACCCCTGGGGCTGGATGGAGAGTAGGGGAGATGACAGTTTGACTTATCCCCTGGGGCTGGATGGAGAGTAGGGGAGATGACAGTTTGACTTATCCCCTGGGGCTGGATGGAGAGTAGGGGAGATGACAGTTTGACTTATCACCTGGGGCTGGATGGAGAGTAGGGGAGATGACAGTTTGATTTATCCCCTGGGGCTTGATGGAGATTAGGGGAGATGACAGTTTGACTTAACCCCTGGGGCTATATACCGTAGCAAAGGTAAGATTAAGGGATTGAAAATAAACTTTTAACTCCTGGAGACACATCTCTAAAGAAGCCTTGCAACTGAAACATTGTTTGACAATGTAGCATCTCCCTTCTACTGTATCCCTATCCCTATCAATGTAACAGCACAGTGGGTGACACAGAGTGCGATTCACATTGGTTGTCACCTATAACTTAGCGGTAGGTCACGTGCACACTCTGTCTTTTCAAGCATTTATCATCATCATTACATGCTCTGGAGAAGATTAGAGCATGGTGCACTTAGGGGTGTTCCTCTGCTGCTTATCATATGATATGATAGCCTATGCATTAGAAGAACTAGGAGAACTAATCCATAACACTGTAATGATTCATGTCCAACATGGGAGACTCAGATCCTGACACTGGCATGGTAATGTCGGCCTCTTTATGATAGTGTAGTTGAGTAAAAGAGGAGAGGAACCCACAACTCATTAAGCACGTCTTGTAGATAGAAATGGAAATGTGATGGTTTTCTATTCGACACGATAGACCTAGTTGTGTCCATTCTTTCATAACATTTCTATAAGCGACGCTGTGACTATTATCCAAAAAGGCGAAACAGACTAGCATCCATGCTTGTGCACGCCGTGCCTCATTGAACATTATCATTCTGAGAGAGTGACACACATTTCAGCAAGCAAGTAAAAATGTGAAGAGTATTTAGTTGTTTATTACAGTGCTAATTATCCTGAAGGGTAAAAGGTTGAATTATTAGGTGTTAGTAAATTGTGTGGAAGGGAATATCCCTTTAATGGCCTATTTTGGGACACCCATAATCTGGATTTAATCAATGTTTTAATCTGTTGAGATTGGGTTAATTTGGTAATAGGTTCAGAGATCCAGAGAGTGACATATTTATAGGTCTGGTGTCAGTCCCATGGCAGTCAGAGGATTAGAAAAGCTTTAATTATGTGATTCAATGCTGTTTGGAAACAACCGGACTTTGTTTGTGCATGTATATCGGGTGGCAGGTAGCCTAGTGGTTAGAGTGTTGGGCCAGTAACAGTAAAGGTTGCTAGATCGAATCCCTGAGTTGACAAGGTACAAATCTGTCGTTCTTCCCCTGAACAAGGCAGTTAACCCACTGTTCCTGGGCTATCATTGTAAATACGAATGTGTTAACTGACTTGCCTGGACAAATACATATGGTTATGGATGTTTTAAATTGTATCATAATGTGTAAATACGAGGTCACACAATTGTGGGATCAACGTTGTTTCCACGTCATCTCAATGAAATTATGTTGAATTGATGTCGGTGCCCAGTGGGCTATCACTATAACATACCCCCCCCCCCCCCCCCCCCCCACACACACACACACACACAGACAGAGCGAGATGATAGTGAGTTATTCAGAGTGTGTGGATGTTTATTTATTTATGAAAATGTTACTGTTCTCCTGTCTTTTCTAGTTGCTGGATATCATAAGGTTTGGGACAAAAGAATCATTGAGTATTGAAAGACATTAGTAAGGGGTATGGGATGTTAGTTCCCTTTCCCTTTAGAATGGACCATTCTCCTCAGTAAATTTCATGAAAATAAAAATGGTAAAACATTTAAAAAAGTGATACTTTTATTATAAAACTATACTAAATATAATCATGTCAACAAATTATTGATTAAAACACACTATTTTGCATTGACGGTCTACAGCCTCCACTGCACTCTGTAAGGTAGCACCATGGTGTAGCCTGAGGACAGCTAGCATCTGTCATCCTGCATGCTCTTCAACCGATCGCTGCCCGCACCTGCCCGCCCATCTAGCATGACTACTCTGGACAGTTCTGACTTAGAATATGTGGACAACTACAAATACCTAGGTGTCTGGTTAGACTGTAAACTCTCCTTCCAGACTCACATCAAGCATCTCCAATCCAAAATTAAATCTAGAATTGGCTTCCTATTTCGCAAACAAAGCCCCCTTCACTCATGCTGCCAAACATACCCTCGTAAAACTGACTATCCTACCGATCCTTAACTTCAGTGATGTCATTTACAAAATAGCCTCCAACACTCTACTCAGCAAATTGGATGCAGTCTATCACAGTGCCATCCATTTTGTCACCAAAGCCCCATATACTACCCACCACTGCGACCTGTACGCTCTCGTTGGTTGGCCCTCGTTTCATATTCATCGCCAGACCCACTGGCTCCAGGTCATCTATAAGTATCTGCTAGGTAAAGCCCCGCCTTATCTCAGCTCACTGGTCAACATAGCAACACCCACCTGTAGCACGTATATCTCACTGGTCAATCCAATTCCTCCTTTGGCCAACCTTTCCTTCCAGTTCTCTGCTGCCAATGACTGGAACGAACTACAAAAATCACTGAAGCTGGAGACTCATATCTCCCTCACTAGCTTTAAGCACCAGCTGTCAGAGTAGCTCACAGATCACTGGTACATAGCTCATCCAACTACCCTCATCCCCATACTGTATTTATTGATCTTGCTCCTTTGCACCCCAGTATCTCTACTTGCACATTCATCTTCAGCACATCTATTCGCTCCAGTGTTTAATTGGTATATTGTAATTACTTCATCATCATGGCCTATTTATTACCTTACCCAACTCATTTGCACACAGTGCTTTGTTTGTTTATTCCATGTATTTATTTTTTATTTAACCAGGCAAGTCAGTTAAGAACAAATTATTATTTTCAATGACGGCCTAGGAACCTTGTCAGCTCGGGGGTTTGAACTCGCAACCTTCCGGTTACTAGTCGAACGCTCTAACCACTAGGCTACCCTGCCGCCCCAATGTTCCATGTGTAACTCCATGTTGTTGTATGTGTCGAACTGCTTTGCTTTATCTTGGCCAGGTAGCAGTTGTCAATGAGAACTTGTTCTCAACTAGCCTACCTGGTTAAATTAAATTAACCTTGTTAAATTAAAATAATTGCCCCCAGTTAAATAATTGAAACACAGAGAGCAGGACTGAATTTAAAGACAAGGAGAGGGGAAAAGAGAGAGAAAGACAGACAGTGAGAGAGTGGTATACTCTGAGGACTAGTGGGAGTCAGATGTAGTGTTGGTTGGTTGTATAAGTGAATCCATTATTGTTGCGTAAGTATTCTGCTCCCCGAGTCAATACATGTTAGAAACTCCTTTGACAGTGATTAAAGCTGTGAGTCTTCTTGGGTAAGTCTCTATGAGCTTTACACACCTGGATCGTTATTATTTTCAGAATTATTCTCTGTCAAGATGTTGGGGATCATGGCTTGACAGCAATTTTCATGTCTCGCCATAGTTTTCAAGCAGATTTAAGTCAAAACTTTAACTTGTCCACTCAGGAACATTCACGGTCTTCTCGGTAAGCAACTCAAGTGTAGATTTGGCCTTGTGTTTTAGGTTATTGTCCTGCTGAAAGGTGAATTCCTCTCAGTGTCTGGTGTAGAGCAGACTGAATCAGATTTGCCTCTAGGATTTTGCCTGTGCTTAGCTCCATCCCGTTTCTTTTTATCCGGGAAGATTGATGAGAATATATTTATAGTATACTTAAGATATACTAGAAAAGTACATCTTGTGTTTGAAGTACTGTATATTATGTATTTTTTGTATATTTAAGTATACTTAGGATTTTTGTGCTGGATGATAACCTTTCAGTTTCTAACATTTAAAGTCGAAGTAACGCCAACACATTCTGAATCCGGGAGATGTGGGAGAAGTAACGCCAACACATTCAGAATCCAGGAGATGTGGGAGAAGTAACGCCAACACATTCTGAATCCAGGAGATGTGGGAGAAGTAACGCCAACACATTCTGAATCCTGGAGATGTGGGAGAAGTAACGGCAACACATTCTGAATCCAGGAGATGTGGGAGAAGTAACGCCAACACATTCTGAATCCGGGAGATGTGGGAGAAGTAACGCCAACACATTCTGAATCCGGGAGATGTGGGAGAAGTAACGCCAACACTTTCTGAATCCAGGAGATGTGGGAGAAGTAACGCCAACACATTCTGAATCCAGGAGATGTGGGAGAAGTATTGCCAACACATTCTGAATCCGGGAGATGTGGGAGAAGTAACGCCAACACATTCTGAATCCGGGAGATGTGGGAGAAGTAACGCCAACACATTCTGAATCCGGGAGATGTGGGAGAAGTAACGCCAACACATTCTGAATCCAGGAGATGTGGGAGAAGTAACGCCAACACATTCTGAATCCAGGAGATGTGGGAGAAGTAACGCCAACACATTCTGAATCCTGGAGATGTGGGAGAAGTAACGGCAACACATTCTGAATCCAGGAGATGTGGGAGAAGTAACGCCAACACATTCTGAATCCGGGAGATGTGGGAGAAGTAACGCCAACACATTCTGAATCCGGGAGATGTGGGAGAAGTAACGCCAACACTTTCTGAATCCAGGAGATGTGGGAGAAGTAACGCCAACACATTCTGAATCCAGGAGATGTGGGAGAAGTATTGCCAACACATTCTGAATCCGGGAGATGTGGGAGAAGTAACGCCAACACATTCTGAATCCGGGAGATGTGGGAGAAGTAACGCCAACACATTCTGAATCCGGGAGATGTGGGAGAAGTAACGCCAACACATTCTGAATCCGGGAGATGTGGGAGAAGTAACGCCAACACATTCTGAATCCGGGAGATGTGGGAGAAGTAACGCCAACACATTCTGAATCCGGGAGATGTGGGAGAAGTAACGCCAACACATTCTGAATCCAGGAGATGTGGGAGAAGTAACGCCAACACATTCTGAATCCTGGAGATGTGGGAGACGAGGTTGTTTATTTTGCTTCATAGCTTCTTTTCAATTTCTATTTCGCTTAATCTCATTCCACTTTGTGTTTGTGCTTGCGTGCATGTGTGTGTGTGTGTGTTTGTGTGATGCCGAGGGTTTTTTTGTTTTTTACTGACATGTGTGCTCCTTGTAGCGAGTACCTGTCTGTCTGGGTCTTGATCAATTCAAGAGCAGCAATTCTGAGAAACAGCTATTTCTGGAGCCAGGTTGTGAAATGCAGAATAAAGAGGTGACATAACCACAGTTGTGATTTAGCAGCATGGGAACACGACAGGACATCATATTCAGTTGGACTCTTTATCCTCTGGAAACGTGTGTTATTACCAGTAGTCAGGGTTGTAAAAAGCTCTAGAGTTGATGTCTGTGCCCCACGGAAATCTAATTAACATAATACTAAAATCCCCTTGTCTGTTTCAGATGGAGATATGTTTTTTGCGTCTCAATCCACCGCATCCACCAATGGCCGCATTCCACATCTGTGGTTAAAGGTGCCGAGCTTCAGCGGTGTTTGTCAGACCAAAGTCGGGCTTCTCACAAAATTGTCTGCAGCATTCAAACGGGTTTGCAAACTAATCTGACCACTCTGTGGAAAGAAGAGACTCTCACAAACACGGTAGTGTTCTCCGTTTTGATTTAGGACCCCCACAAGTGTCACAGGACTCGTTTGAAGTCGGTAACTTCTGTCTGTAGCGTCCGGACAGTTTAGTCTACACACTAATATGACCCTCTGTGGAAAAGTGAGACTCTCATGAACACGTGTTATTTTTCTGTATGGACACAAGAGACCTTCCTAATATTGATTTTCATCCCTCCATTTTGCTCTTAGAACAGCCTCAATTCGTCGGGGCATGGACTCTACAAGGTGTCGAAAGCGTTCCACAGGGATGCTGGCCCATGTTGACTCAATGCTTCCCACAGTTGTGTCAAGTTGGATGGATGTCCTTGCACCTACTACAATACCTCACTCAAAGGCACTTAAATCTTTTGTCTTGCCCATTCGCCCTCTGAATGGCATATGTACACTATCCATGTCTCAGTTGTTTTAAGACTTAAAAATCCTTCTTTGACATGTCCCGTCCCCTCCATCACCACTGATTGAAGTGGATTTAACAGGTGACATCAGTAAGGGATCATAGCTTTCACCTGGATTCACCTGGTCAGTCTACAGTATGTCATGGAAATACATTTTATTTGTTTGACTATGTTTTTCAATGCATGAATCTGTTATTCAGTGCTTTTCCATGGGCTAATAGCAGTAAGGCCAAATTCAATGTTTCATCAAATCATTTGTTCTAAATATTGTTTAGAATCCTGAAGGAGTCCTAAAATTCATAGATAGTCGTACCAAGGATGATTTAGCTATCTCAAAACAATTCCAGATGGATTAAGGACTGTGTAGTGATCCTGGATGTAGTCAGATGTACTGTGCATTTCTCACTCTCAGAATGAAAGTGAATCATGCTTGCAGTGGGTTCCATAAGCGCCAGCTGCCAGCCAATCAGCTGACTACTAACCCGTGCGTCACAACGGGTAAATAAAGGTTGGGTTTTCATTTGACGATGTGCATTTGCCCACTAACAGGGCATGAACAGCTGCGGTGATTTCTCTCTATACAATGGCATAGCCATAGACAGTGAGACAGAGCTACGCAGCAGACCAACTTTGTTTATATAAGACAACAAGTTGTACATTTTTTTTTTACTTGAGAAATACTGAACCAAACACCTTAATTGGATGTAAAATTGCGCCGCTAAAAGATTATTCGACCAAAAGAATGTTACATTTACTGTAATTACATATTTCTTGAGTTATCTTAGAATTATTCTGGGGATTTTGAGGAAGTGAAATTGGCTACAGTGTCTCATAGGGGACAAACTTCATTAACTAAACGTGGAATCGGTCAGGAAACACACCTCCAAGGCTGAAATCTAGTTCTTCTAATGAGCAACAGAAAACAAACGTGACAATCGGTGTGTTCAGTGGCTCTGTAAACAAATTGGGGTGCAGATTTTTTGTTGGCTACTGTTTATATTATACTGGCTACTTACATGTTGAGCTAAAACACAGCTCATGTGCGTCCACTGTCTGTCTCTGGTGTCTCTGATCACATAATAAGTCATTGAATCCATTAAGAGATTGGATCCTTGGAGAAAAAGGTTATATTGATAGTATTAGCTGTTGTTTCTTCAACACATAAACATAGTTTATTGTCCTTTCCCCCTGGTGTGGTGATGTTGTGTTGGGTCTCAGAAACCTGGGTGTAAGTGCGTATAGTATGGAGGGATGGAAAACATACCCAACACAACATCACCACACCAGGGTACTTTTTCCATCCCTCCATACTATACGCACTGATACCCAACACAACATCACCACACCAGGGTATCAGTGCGTATTGCTGGGTATCAGAAACCTGGGTGTAAGTGTGTATAGTATGGAGGGATGGAAAAAGTACCCTGGTGTGGTGATGTTGTGTTGGGTATCAGTGTGTATAGAATGGATGGAGGGAAAAAGTTGTCATACTTGGGTAAAAGTAAAGATACATTCAGAGAAAATGACTCAAGCAAAAGTTAACATTACCCAGTATAATATTACTTGAGTAAAAGTCTAAACGTTTTTGGTTTTAAATATACTTAAGTATCAAAAGTAAATGTAATTGCTAAATATACTTAAGTATCAAAAGTAAAAGTATAAATCATTTCAAATTACTTATATTCAACAAACCAAACGACACCATTTTCTTTATTTTTCTTTATGGATAGCCAGGGGCACCTTCCAACACAGGCATAATTTACAAACAAAGCATGTGTGTTTACTAGTGAGTCCTCCAGATCAGAGGCAGTAGGGATGACCAGGGATGTTCTCTGTTTAGTGAGTCCTCCAGATCAGAGGCAGTAGGGATGACCAGGGATGTTCTCTGTTTAGTGAGTCCTCCAGATCAGAGGCAGTAGGGATGACCAGGAATGTTCTCTGTTTAGTGAGTCCTCCAGATCAGATGCAGTAGGGATGACCAGGGATGTTCTCTGTTTAGTGAGTCCACCAGATCAGAGGCAGTAGGGATGACCAGGAATGTTCTCTGTTTAGTGAGTCCTCCAGATCAGAGGCAGTAGGGATGACCAGGGATGTTCTCTGTTTAGTGAGTCCACCAGATC
Organism: Oncorhynchus mykiss; assembly: GCF_057628025.1. Lineage (NCBI taxonomy): Eukaryota > Metazoa > Chordata > Actinopteri > Salmoniformes > Salmonidae > Oncorhynchus > Oncorhynchus mykiss. The sequence continues at coordinate 6,110,104 of NC_143049.1, forward strand.
AGAGGCGATAGGGATGACCAGGGATGTTCTCTGTTTAGTGAGTCCCCCAGATCAGATGCAGTAAGGATGACCAGGGATGTTCTCTGTTTAGTGAGTCAACCAGATCAGAGGCAGTAGGGATGACCAGGGATGTTCTCTGTTTAGTGAGTCCTCCAGATCAGAGGCAGTAGGGATGACCAGGAATGTTCTCTGTTTAGTGAGTCCTCCAGATCAGAGGCAGTAGGGATGACCAGGGATGTTCTCTGTTTAGTTAGTCCTCCAGATCAGATGCAGTAGGGATGACCAGGGATGTTCTCTGTTTAGTGAGTCCACCAGATCAGAGGCAGTAGGGATGACCAGGGATGTTCTCTGTTTAGTGAGTCCACCAGATCAGAGGCGATAGGGATGACCAGGGATGTTCTCTGTTTAGTGAGTCCCCCAGATCAGATGCAGTAGGGATGACCAGGGATGTTCCCTGTTTAGTGAGTCAACCAGATCAGAGGCAGTAGGGATGACCAGGGATGTTCTCTGTTTAGTGAGTCCTCCAGATCAGAGGCAGTAGGGATGACCAGGAATGTTCTCTGTTTAGTGAGTCCTCCAGATCAGAGGCAGTAGGGATGACCAGGGATGTTCTTTGTTTAGTTAGTCCTCCAGATCAGATGCAGTAGGGATGACCAGGGATGTTCTCTGTTTAGTGAGTCCTCCAGATCAGAGGCAGTAGGGATGACCAGGAATGTTCTCTGTTTAGTGAGTCCTCCAGATCAGAGGCAGTAGGGATGACCAGGGATGTTCTCTGTTTAGTTAGTCCTCCAGATCAGATGCAGTAGGGATGACCAGGGATGTTCTCTGTTTAGTGAGTCCTCCAGATCAGAGGCAGTAGGGATGACCAGGGATGTTCTCTGTTTAGTGAGTCCACCAGATCAGAGGCGATAGGGATGACCAGGGATGTTCTCTGTTTAGTGAGTCCCCCAGATCAGATGCAGTAAGGATGACCAGGGATGTTCTCTGTTTAGTGAGTCAACCAGATCAGAGGCAGTAGGGATGACCAGGGATGTTCTCTGTTTAGTGAGTCCTCCAGATCAGATGCAGTAGGGATGACCAGGAATGTTCTCTGTTTAGTGAGTCCTCCAGATCAGAGGCAGTAGGGATGACCAGGGATGTTCTCTGTTTAGTGAGTCCACCAGATCAGAGGCAGTAGGGATGACCAGGGATGTTCTCTGTTTAGTGAGTCCTCCAGATCAGAGGCAGTAGGGATGACCAGGAATGTTCTCTGTTCAGTGAGACCTCCAGATCAGAGGCAGTAGGGATGACCAGGGATGTTCTCTGTTTAGTGAGTCCTCCAGATCAGATGCAGTAGGGATGACCAGGAATGTTCTCTGTTTAGTGAGTCCACCAGATCAGAGGCGATAGGGATGACCAGGGATGTTCTCTGTTTAGTGAGTCAACCAGATCAGAGGCAGTAGGGATGACCAGGGATGTTCTCTGTTTAGTGAGTCCTCCAGATCAGATGCAGTAGGGATGACCAGGAATGTTCTCTGTTTAGTGAGTCCTCCAGATCAGAGGCAGTAGGGATGACCAGGGATGTTCTCTGTTTAGTGAGTCCACCAGATCAGATGCAGTAAGGATGACCAGGGATGTTCTCTGTTTAGTGAGTCAACCAGATCAGAGGCAGTAGGGATGACCAGGGATGTTCTCTGTTTAGTGAGTCCTCCAGATCAGATGCAGTAGGGATGACCAGGAATGTTCTCTGTTTAGTGAGTCCTCCAGATCAGAGGCAGTAGGGATGACCAGGGATGTTCTCTGTTTAGTGAGTCCACCAGATCAGAGGCAGTAGGGATGACCAGGGATGTTCTCTGTTTAGTGAGTCCTCCAGATCAGAGGCAGTAGGGATGACCAGGGATGTTCTCTGTTTAGTGAGTCCTCCAGATCAGATGCAGTAGGGATGACCAGGAATGTTCTCTGTTTAGTGAGTCCTCCAGATCAGAGGCAGTAGGGATGACCAGGGATGTTCTCTTGATAAGTGTTTGAATTAGACCCTTGTCCTGTCCTGCTAACCATTCAAAATGTAACGAGTACTTTATTAGTTAAAATTATAATTTTCTTCAGGAATGTAGTGAAGTAAATGTGAAAGTTGTCAAAACTATAAATAGTAAAGTACAGATACCTAAAAAAAACTACTTAAGTAGTACTTTAAAGGATTTTTACTTCAATACTTTACACCACCGATACTATATAGGGATGGGCTGGGACTATTTTGGTCTCTTTTGGAGCAATTGATGCAGTTATTTATTTATGCCTCCACATGAAAGAAAGACTGGGTCCCAGGCGGTGTTCTCATAGCAGAGAGATGGAAAACACAACTCTTCCTCTTTCTCCCTCCCTTCCTCTCGCCTCTCTCTCTTTTACTGCCATCTTCGATGCCTTCCTCGTCTACTTTCTCTCTCTCCTCCTTTCACTTATCTCCTGTCGTTTTCTCTTTTCCATCACTCTTAATTATTCCCTATTGCTCCACTCTCTCGCCCGCTGTCCCTTCCCCCTCTCTTTCCCTCTCTGATGTGATAGTTCCTGTGTAATCCGAGGCTGTGTATGTGTGTGTGTGTGTTTAATGAAAGTACCTGCTGTGTGCCCTCCATACATCCCTCTGGTCGATAGAGCCAGAGTGTAGGAATCTACATGGTCACGGAATCTCTGGTAACACAATGTCAGGCCAGATCACACGACCCTACAATGATTAATCTGGCCTACAGTGAAAACAAACACTTTAGTTTATTCCTGACCTTCACCAACATAGACAACAGTTCATTTGCATGCATTTGCGGTTTACATCATGTACAGAATGTGATTTGCCATCCTTGTGGCATGATCTCGTCAGGCTCCTCAATGTCAGGGGCTATGTCAATAGTCTATGACCAGGCATAACAAGGCCTAACAGTTTATTACCCCTGTCTAATAAGTGTGTAGGTATAAAGCTGTGTGTGTGTGTGTGTGTGTGTGTGTCAGTATATATACCTCTATGAGAAACACTGTTCCATCTGTATTACTGTTTTTACTTACTGTGGAGGAGAGAGCAGCAGAATAGAGTACGGTTGGATAGTAATGACGTCCTCCCCTGAACGTTAAGACTGTTGATGAGTTGGTCTGGCTTTGCCCTTCCTGCCCTCTCTGGTGTACGTCCAAGACGTAGGCCTGAAACCTATAGTTTTGGCAAGTCGGTTAGGACTTCTACTTTGTGGATGACACAAGTCATTTTTCCAACAATTGTTTACAGACAGATTATTTCACTTATAATTCACTGTTTCACAATTCCAGTGGGTCAGAAGTGTACATACACTAAGTTGACTGTGCATTTAAACAGCTTGGAAAATTCCAGAAAATGATGTAATGGATTTAGAAGCTTCTGATAGGATAATTGACATCATTTGAGTCAATTGGAGGTGTACTGTGGATGCATTTCAAGGCCTACCTTCAAACCCAGTGCCACTTTTCTTGACATCATGGGAAAATCAAAGAAATCAGCCAAGACCCCAGAAAAATAATTGTAGACCTCCACAAGTCTGGTTCATCCTTGGGAGCAATTTCCAAACGCCTGAAGGTACCAAGTTCATCTGTTCAAACAATAGTATGCAAGTATAAAGACCATTGGACCACACAGCCAACATACTGCTCAGGAAGGAGATGCATTCTGTCTCCTAGAGATGAACGTACTTCGGTGTGAAAAGTGCAAATCAATCCCAGAACAACAGAAAAGGACCTTGTGAAGATGCTGGAGGAAACAGGTACAAAAGTATATATATCCACAGTAAAACAAGTCCTATATCAACATAACCTTAAAGGCCGCTCAGCAAGGAAGAAACCACTGCTCCAAAACCGCCATTAAAAAAGCCAGACTACGGTTTGCAACTGCACATGGGGACAAAGATCGTACTTTTTGGAGAAATGTCCTCTGGTCTGATGAAACAGAAATAGAACTGTTTGGCCATAATGACCATCATTATGTTTGGAGGAAAAGGGGGGGATGCTTCAAGCCGAAGAACACCATCCCAACCGTGAAGCACGGGGGTGGCAGCATCATGTTGTGATGGTGCTTTGCTGCAGGAGGGACTGGTGCACTTCACAAACTAGATGGCATCATGAGGGAGGAAAAGTATCTGGATACATTGAAGCAACATCTCAAGACATCAGTCAGGAAGTTAAAGCTTGGTTGCAAATGGGTCTTACAAATGGACAATGACCCCAAGCATACTTCCAAAGTTGTGGCAAAATGGCTTAAGGACAACAAAGTCAAGGTATTGGAGTGGCCATCACAAAGCCCTGATCTCAATCCTATAGAAAATTTGTGGGCAGAGCTGAAAAAGCGTGTGTGAGCAAGGAGGCCTACAAACCTGACTCAGTTACTCTAGCTCTGTCAGGGGGAATGGGCCAAATTTCAACCAACTTCTTTTGGGAAGCTTGTGGAAAGCTACCCTGCTTGGAGGTGAGGGCAGACTTGAAGGCAGTACATAATGGCAATATGATGTAAATGTCTTGTTGCTGCTTGGAGGTGAGGGCAGACTTGAAGGAAGTACATAATGATGTAAATGTCTTGTTGCTGCTTGGAGGTGAGGGCAGACTTGAAGGCAGTACACAATGGCATTATTACATAAATGTCTTGTTGCTGCTTGGAGGTGAGGGCAGACCTGAAGGCAGTAAATAATCCTCCCCTCCTCTCCACGTATAGTCATGTGCCAGCAGCTCTCTCCTGTTCTCCTTTATGCCTCCTCTCCTTCCCTCCATGTATAGTCATGTGCCAGCAGCTCTCTCCTGTTCTCCTTTATGCCTCCTCTCCTCCTCTCCTTCCTCCACGTATAGTCACGTAACAGCAGCTCTCTCCTGATCTCCTTTATGCCACCTCTCCTCCTCTCCTACCTCCACGTATAGTCACGTGCCAGCAGCTCTCTCCTGATCTCCTTTATGCCTCCTCTCCTCCTCTCCTTCCCTCCACGTATAGTCACGTGCCAGCAGCTCTCTCCTGTTCTCCTTTATGCCTCCTCTCCTCCTCTCCACGTATAGTCACGTGCCAACAGCTCTCTCCCGATCTCCTTTATGCCTCCTCTCCTTCCCTCCTCCTCTCCTTCCCTCCACGTATAGTCACGTGCCAGCAGCTCTCTCCTGTTCTCCTTTATGCCTCCTCTCCTCCTCTCCACGTATAGTCAGGTGCCAGCAGCTCTCTCCTGTTCTCCTTCATGCCTCCTCTCCTCCTCTCCTTCCCTCCACGTATAGTCACGTGCCAGCAGCTCTCTCCTGTTCTCCTTTATGCCCCCTCTCCTCCTCTCCTTCCTCCACGTATAGTCACGTAACAGCAGCTCTCTCCTGATCTCCTTTATGCCGCCTCTCCTCCTCTCCTACCTCCACGTATAGTCACGTGCCAGCAGCTCTCTCCTGTTCTCCTTTATGCCTCCTCTCCTCCTCTCCTTCCCTCCACGTATAGTCACGTGCCAGCAGCTCTCTCCTGTTCTCCTTTATGCCTCCTCTCCTCCTCTCCTTCCCTCCACGTATAGTCACGTGCCAACAGCTCTCTCCCGATCTCCTTTATGCCTCCTCTCCTTCCCTCCTCCTCTCCTTCCCTCCACGTATAGTCACGTGCCAGCAGCTCTCTCCTGTTCTCCTTTATGCCTCCTCTCCTCCTCTCCACGTATAGTCAGGTGCCAGCAGCTCTCTCCTGTTCTCCTTCATGCCTCCTCTCCTCCTCTCCTTCCCTCCACGTATAGTCACGTGCCAGCAGCTCTCTCCTGTTCTCCTTTATGCCCCCTCTCCTCCTCTCCTTCCCTCCACATATAGTCACGTGCCAGCAGCTCTCTCCTGTTCTCCTTTATGCCCCCTCTCCTCCTCTCCTTCCCTCCACGTATAGTCACGTGCCAGCAGCTCTCTCCTGTTCTCCTTTATGCCTCCTCTCCTTCCCTCCACGTATAGTCACGTGCCAGCAGCTCTCTCCTGATCTCCTTTATGCCTCCTCTCCTTCCCTCCTCCTCTCCTTCCCTCCATGTATGGTCACGTGCCAGCAGCTCTCTCCTGTTCTCCTTTATGCCTCCTCTCCTCCTCTGCTTCCCTCCACGTATAGTCACGTGCCAGCAGCTCTCTCCTGTTCTCCTTTATTCCTCCTCTCCTCCTCTCCTTCCCTCCACGTATAGTCAGGTGCCAGCAGCTCTCTCCTGTTCTCCTTTATGCCTCCTCTCCTCCTCTCCTTCCCTCCACGTATAGTCAGGTGCCAGCAGCTCTCTCCTGATCTCCTTTATGCCTCATCTCCTCCTCTCCTTCCCTCCACGTATAGTCACGTGCCAGCAGCTCTCTCCTGATCTCCTTTATGCCTCCTCTCCTCCTCTCCTTCCCTCCACGTATAGTCACGTGCCAGCAGCTCTCTCCTGTTCTCCTTTATGCCTCCTCTCCTCTCCTCCCCGTATCGTCATGTGCCAGCAGCTCTCTCCTGTTCTTAGAGGTCCATGCACACACACACACACACACACACACACACACACACACACACACACACACACACCTCTTAGCGATCCTGTGAGTGCAGCAGGCATAGGCAGCCATGATGAATTATTGAGTCATCTGGCTTTAAGCAGAAATAGACATCTCCCTGCATAAGTGTGAAAACATCACTCACCACCTGAGACCTGGTATATGGCACCGCCACGCATGTGTGTGTGTGTGTGTGTATACCACATGACTGTGTTTGTCATTGTGTCCTATAGTTTATCCCAGATCATTTTAGAACACCTGACTCTGTCAACTTGCCCATAGTGAAAGCTGACAGGATCATGTTGACCTGCAGGATCTACCACCCAGTTCATATTAGTGATACATCCCCCAACAAGGAAAACCACCCCAATGACTTTGCATGAGAAAGTTGAATAGAACAGAAATACAGAGAACTGACTAACAAGGTCAAACCTGACATCTGATTGCTTGGAGCAGCTTCACAGTTTGATATAGAGAGAACTTAATGGCTGTTCCTTTCACAACATGCTCATTCAGGGGACATTGTTTACATTTTACAGTGCAACTTAAAAACAAAAAAAATGTCATTCATTCTGGTGCAGCGTGTGCCATTCATCATTATCATACAGTTTGTGTCATTGGTGGTATTGTACAGTGTGTGTGATTGGGATTGGGCAGTGTCAGTAAAATAGAGTACAGTACTGTGTTTATTGGGAATGGGTCACTGTTAGTACAGTACAGTGCGTTACTCTGTGTGTTTCTAGGTCAGAATTATAATGTACAGTCGAGCGCTGTGTGTGTGTGTGATTGGCATTAGCTCATCCAGCCGTTGAATGAGTCTGGAGCAGGACAGCGCAGGGCAGAGGCAAGCTCTCAGCTGTACGGGACACACACAGATTAACCAGAAATCCCACTGATCGCAGCCTACGCCCTACCCCCTCACACACACCAGGACAAGAGGCTCTGACCACTAGTCTATCACAGACTGTGGTTAAAATGCTTTGGTCGAACCAAGCTGTCAGAAGAGATGAGAAGGAATGAGGAGGCTAGTGTGTGTTTACGTGTGACAAGCTTTAACTAAGAGTTCAAATCTGGTTAAGGTAATAGCAACATGTTAAATAGTGTGTGTTGGATTGGTATATTGTGTGTGATGATGAAATCATGGATTTTGGCAGTGCAGTGTGTGTTTAGCTGTGTGTGAGACCTAGTTGAAAGTTGGTAGTTGGCTAGTTGAAGTAGACATAGTCATCAGATGAGACACTGTGAGGTGTGATTCTATAATGTATGTAACAGAGGAAGCCGAGGGCTTGAATGGGGTCTGGGTCAGCTCTGCCTGCTCCTCATTGTCCCTTTCCTGTGTCCTCTCCGTGAGTTAATGCTCTTTATCAGACGATAAGCAGTCAAATCATCATTCATCTGCTCACAGCACACCCAGCGTTAGCTAGCTGTGGAGGGGAAGAGAGAAATCTCCCTGGATCGCTCTGTAATCCTGTTTGGATGTTTCAGTACATTGCAGCCGGAGTATTGCAGATAGCTGGGCTGAGCCTTTCTCTGTCTCCCCAATTGGGAGGGCTTTTCAAATCTGCACAGGAATGAATTATGCATTTAAAGCGGGGCTGAACTTCCTGATTTGTCTTTGTTTTTTAGCTGATTTATTAAGAAACGCTCGCGGCCCTGACTGAAGCCAAAACGAGAGCTGTCTTGGGGGTGGGGTGTTGGTAGTTCTTGGGTTTCAATCACAACAAACAAGGTTAGTAGTGAGAATACAGCGAGGTAAACTTAAACTAAACTAGCTTTGTTATCGAGAGAACAATGTTTTGAAGTTCAGGACTTCTCCTTTCACGACTGACTCGCCTCAAGATGGTCAGCTAATTCAGATCTCTGTGTAGGCTAAAGCCTGCACTGCCCTTGTGGCCAAGCTGAGCAGCTAGCTAGCATAACTTGGTGATAGCTGCATCTGGCTAATGGCTTGCCTATCTAGCTGGTATTTCTCTGTGAAATCACAGTTAGGCAAAGACAGCAATAACCAGTGTCTGGAATGTGTTTCATGAAACACTCGTTCTTCAACACCTTGCATGCACCTTACATGCTGACCACCCCGCTCATGTCTCATGCGCGAGCATTGCAAAATAAATGTATACATACATGTTATTCAATCATTGCATCACTGCTCACACGCGTCAAGAGCATCTGCGTAGCCAGTCGCTAAAATAGAATTTGGTTCTGTTTGTGACCCTCTCCCATGTCCTCATTGGTTGTTAGGAGCATATAATCACCTGGGTGATTGAAAGATGACTGAGGTCCACACTCCAGTCCAGTTGGTGGTGATAAAGCACCTTAATGTTGGTGGCCAACCGCCATATAAAGTCCAAAGAAGAAGAAGCCTGAAGGAAGAGAGATTACTGGAAACAAACGTTTACCCTCTTATCCATTAACCCAATGTTTATATCCCAGGAGAAATGAGCTAGCAGCAGCAAGCTAGCTAGCTAAATTGCCGTAAATAATTAATGCTTTCGACCTGTCCCCGAATTAATATAGTTGGTTCAGAGTTCATTTTGATATTTCAACCAGCGTGTCCTGATCGCGTCTGGTGTGGGTGGATAAAATCAACATGTGCGCAATGGCGCACGCGGACCCATGCGAATGAGCGATCTGATCAGCATGTTAGTTTCAAAGTTTCATAATGTCATGTAAAGACATGTTACCGTGGAAAGGGTATTAACCTGCGAGTTGAATGCCTGGTCTTCAGTCAGCTGTCCGACAACACAATATTCTATAGCTAACAGTAGCAGTGTGGGGGTAAAAATCACTGGGCAAGCCAAGCCAGAAAAAAAGCCATATTACAACCTATGTGTTTTGATAATTGCGTTGTTTGCTCTATAACTCATTAATTCATACCCACCGTGATAGGCAGAGACAACAGGAAGACAACAGTCACAAAGTGTCAGAATACATTTTCAGACCGCCAGTGGCGTGTCCTGAACTTTTTTTTTCTGAGGTCTTGGCTGATTCATCTTGATCTTCCATGATCTCAAGCAAAGAGGCACTGAGTTTGAAGGCAGGCCTTGAAATACATCCACAGGTACACCTCCAATTGACTCAAATGATGTCAATTAGCCTATCAGAAGCTTCTAAAGCCATTACATCATTTTCTGGAATTTTCCAAGCTGTTTAAAGGCACAGTCAACTTAGTGTATGTAAACTTCTGACCCACTGGAAATGTGATACAGTGAATTATAAGTTAAATAATCTGTATGTAAATAATTTTTGGAAAAATTACTTAAATTACTTAAAGGACTTAGGAAAATTGTAATTGATTCAGAACAGGGCAGCACGGCTGGCCCTTCGATGTACATGAGAGCGCATGTTTTTTCTTTGTATTATCTTTTACCAGATCTAATGTGTTATTCAGCAGAAAAAGATACGTCCTCTCACTGTCAACTGTGTTTATTTTCAACGAACTTAACATGTGTAAATATTTGTTTAACAAGATTCAACAACTGAGACATGAACTGAACAAATTCCACAAACATGTGACTAACATAAATATAATAGTGTGTCCCTGAACAAAGGGGGGGGGGGGGGTCAAAAGTAACAGTCAGTATCTGGTGTGGCCACCAGCTGCATTAAGTACTGCAGTGCATCTCACAGATTACTGCACCTGTACATAGCCCACCTATAATTTAGCCCAAACAACTACCTACTGTATTTAACTTATTTATTTTGCTCCTTTGCACCCCATTATTTTTATTTCTAATTTGCACTTTCTTCCATTGCAAATCTACCATTCCAGTGTTTTACTTGCTATATTGTATTTACTTTGCCACCATGGCCTTTTTTTGCCTTCACCTCCCTTATCTCACCTCATTTGCTCACATCGTATATAGACCTGTTTATACTGTATTATTGACTGTATGTTTGTTTTACTCCATGTGTAACTCTGTGTCGTTGTATGTGTCGACCTGCGTTGCTTTATCTTGGCCAGGTCGCAATTGTAAATGAGAACTTGTTCTCAACTTGCCTACCTGGTTAAATAAAGGTGAAATAAATAAATACATCTCCTCCTCATGGACTGCACCTGATTTGCCTGTGAGATGTTACCCCACTCTTCCACCAAGGCACCTGCCAGTTCCCAGACATTTCTGGGGGGAATGGTCCTAGCCCTCACCCACCGATCTAACAAGTCCCAGACGTGCTCAATGGGATTGCGATCCGGGCTCTTCGCTGGCCATGGCAGAACACTGACATTTCTGTCTTGCAGGAAATCATGCACAGAATGAGCAGTATGGCTGGTGGCATTGTCATGCTGGAGGGTCATGTCAGGATGAGCCTGCAGGAAGGGTACCACATGACGGAGGAGGATGTCTTCCCTGTAACACACAGCGTTGTTGTTGCCTGCAATGATGACAAGCTCAGTCCGATGATGCTGTGACACACCACCCCAGACCATGACAGACCCTCCACCTCCACATCGATCCCGCTCCAGTGTACAGGCCTCGGTGTAACACTCATTCCTTTAACGATAAACGCAAATTCGACCATCACCCCTGATGAGACAAAACTGTGACTCGTCAGTGAAGAGCACGTTTTGCCAGTCCTGTCTGGTCCAGCGTCGGTGGGTTTGTGCCCATAGGCGACGTTGTTGCTGGTAATGTCTGGTGAAGACCTGCCTTACAACAGGCCTACAAGCCCTCAGTCCAGCCTCTCTCAGCCTATTGTGGACAGTCTGAGCACTGATGGAGGTATTGTGCATTCCTGGTGTAACTTGGGCAGTTGTTGTTGCCATCCTGTATCTGTCCCGCAGGTGTGATGTTTGGATGTACCGATCCTGTGCAGGTGCTGTTACACGTGGTCTGCCACTGCGAGGACGACCAGCTGTCCGTTCTGTCTCTATGTAGTGCTGTCTTAGGTGTCTCACAGTACGGACATAGCAATTTGTTGCCCTGGCCACATCTGCAGTCCTCAGGCCTCCTTGCAGCAGGCCTAAGGCACTTTCACGTAGATGAGCAGGGACCCTGGGCATCTTTCTTTTGGTGTTTTTCAGAGTCAGTAGAAAGGCCTCTTTAGTGTCCTAAGATGTCATAACTGTGACCTTAATCGCCTACCGTCTGTAGGCTGTTAGTGTCTTAACGACCGTTCCATAGGTGCATGTTCATTAATTGTTTATGGTTCATTGAACAAGCATGAGAAACAGTGTTTAAACCCTTTACAGTGAAGATCTGTGAAGTTATTTGAATTTTTACGAATGATCCTGAAAAAGGCACGTTTCTTTTTTTGCTGACTTTATTCTCCTACAATAATTGCAAATTTCCGCAAATGCCAAAGTGTTTCCTTTCAAATGGTATCAAGAATATGTCCTTGCTTTAGGTCCTGAGCTACAGGCAGTTATATTTGGGTATGTCATTTTAGGGTCCGATCGTTAAGATGTTTTAATGATATGCTTGTCAATCTCTCCTGGCTCAAAGTGGAGGAGAGATTGACTTCATCACTACTTATATTTATGTGAGGTATTGACATATTGAATGCACTGAGCTGTCTGTTTGAACTACTGGCACACAGCTCAGACACCCTGACTACCCCACAAGACATGCCACCAGAGGTCTCTTCACAGTCCCCAGGTCCAGAACAGTCTATGGGAGGCGCACAGTACTATATAGAGCCACGACTACATGGAACTCTATTCCACATCAAGTAACTGATGCAACAGTAGAATTAGATTTAAAAAACAGATAAAAAACACCTTATGGAACAGTGGGGACTGTGAAGCAACACAAACATAGGCACAGACATGCATACACACACACACGCACAATAACATACGCACTATACACACATATACACATGGATTTAGTACTGTAGACATGTGGTGGAGTAGGGGCCTGAGAATGTGAATGTATTGTAATGTTTTTAAAATTGTATAAACTGCCTTAATTCTGCTGGACCCCAGGAACAGCTAATGGGGATCCATAATAAATACAAATACAGATACTGAGACAGGAGGGCGCTGTTTCGCTCACTCAAACCCTTTCTCTGGTCATATACATTCAGCCACTTGTGACTGGAAGACAATTCTGAAACAGAGAGACGAAAGATACATTATTTTCTAATTGTTTTTATTTTTGGGGAATCCTGTCTTCCCCTGGCATCCATCAAATCAAATCAAATTGTATTTGTCACATACACATGGTTAGCAGATGTTAATGCGAGTGTAGCGAAATGCTTGTGCTTCTAGTTCCGACAATGCAGTAATAACCAACAAGTAATCTAACTAACAATTCCAAAACTACTGTCTTGTACACAGTGTAAGGGGATAAAGAATATGTACATAAGGATATATGAATGAGTGATGGTACAGAGCAGCATAGGCAAGATACAGTAGATGGTATCGAGTACAGTATATACATATGAGATGAGTATGTAAACAAAGTGGCATAGTTAAAGTGGCTAGTGATACATGTATTACATAAGGATACAGTCGATGATATAGAGTACAGTATATACGTATGCATATGAGATGAATAATGTAGGGTAAGTAACATTATATAAGGTAGCATTGTTTAAAGTGGCTAGTGATATATTTACATCATTTCCCATCAATTCCCATTATTAAAGTGGCTGGAGTTGAGTCAGTGTCAGTGTGTTGGCAGCAGCCACTCAATGTTAGTGGTGGCTGTTTAACAGTCTGATGGCCTTGAGATAGAAGCTGTTTTTCAGTCTCTCGGTCCCAGCTTTGATGCACCTGTACTGACCTCGCCTTCTGGATGATAGCGGGGTGAACAGGCAGTGGCTCGGGTGGTTGATGTCCTTGATGATCTTTATGGCCTTCCTGTGACATCGGGTGGTGTAGGTGTCCTGGAGGGCAGGTAGTTTGCCCCCGGTGATGCGTTGTGCAGACCTCACTACCCTCTGGAGAGCCTTACGGTTGAGGGCGGAGCAGTTGCCGTACCAGGCGGTGATACAGCCCGCCAGGATGCTCTCGATTGTGCATCTGTAGAAGTTTGTGAGTGCTTTTGGTGACAAGCCGAATTTCTTCAGCCTCCTGAGGTTGAAGAGGCGCTGCTGCGCCTTCTTCACAATGCTGTCTGTGTGAGTGGACCAATTCAGTTTGTCTGTGATGTGTATGCCGAGGAATTTAAAACTTGCTACCCTCTCCACTACTGTTCCATCGATGTGAATCAACACACACCACTGCTAACTGTCTTCTGTTGTATGGTCTCTTCTCTCTGTCCACTGAACAGGTGAGAAACCCCAGAACTACTAACACCATACAGGTGTAGGATGCATGTGGACACAAACATTACTCAGTTGAGATGCATGTATCAGCTAAAAATATGTTTCTGCTGTCAGTATCACGTGCTTATGAAGACAGCATGCCTACACTTTACCTAGAACATCAACATAGGTTGTGTGTACAAATAGGTTGTGAGTACAACTTCAGCTCGCTAAGCAGAACTGGAATGGGATTATATTTCTATGGTCTACTTGGCCAAATCTGAGGATTTGTCCAAACACACACTGACATCCACAGCTCTCTGGGTGATGGGTGTCTGTCTGGGTGTCTTCAAGTCTCCAGTGGGTGATGAAGTCCCTTCCATCCATGTAACATATTACAGGTTATGGACATGTGCAGGAGAGGTGGAGTGCATGACTCTCTATCATGGATATGAGTTTGCCTCAACCCATGGGTCCAGCAGGCAGAGTTCAATAACTACAGGCAGATGTCAGATGCAGGAGGATGGCAATATCAACCAATTCAATGTGTCCTCCAGGAGAGAAGAATGCAATGTGTCCTCCAGGAGAGAAGAATGCAATGTGTCCTCCAGGAGAGAAGAATGCAATGTGTCCTCCAGGAGAGAAGAATGCAATTGCTGAACTTCTGTAGATATTCTAATCAAAGTGTTTTGATAACTTTCAAGTGTAAACCATCCATAATACTGTAAAGCAGTGTTCTACTAATATAACAATGTACTAATATTACACTTGCCTTTCATATTCTGTTGCCATTCACAGCCGATACAGATACCGTACATCATTTTGTCCTGTGCATGCTGGGGCTACCTTACCAAACATGTCAGTCGTCATTCCTTCCTGTATGATGTCCCATATAAAACAGTTCCCTGACATGTCCCACCCACCCATTGATAGCACCATTTGATAATAAGAAAAGTCAATAAAAAGTAATAGATGTGTCTTGTATAATTTTAGTGCTGAGTGCAATGTCTCTCCCAATTCAGATAGTCTCTCTCCTGTCCTCTATCTGTAGGAAATAAGTAGAGATGTTGAGTGACACGTATTGATAGACTGCTATTACCTTGTCTGTATATTCTGTTTATTGTGGCAGCACCATTTCACAAAGTCAAATTCCTGTACATGCAAATGTATTTGGCGAATATTACTAAACACTTGTGATGTACTGTCTTATTAGTAATCACCTATTGCCCCTTCTGAGGTGTTTGCCAGTGCCAGTAGATCAGCTCCAGGCCCCTCTCGTCCAAATGCCTGCCCCCTATTGACCCTAAATGCCAATGGGCTACCGTTTAACTGTTGTTATCAAGGTAGCTAGCTAGCTAACATGAGCTATGCACATCTTCCTAAGACATGCAACATAACATAACATAACATTACACGTTAGCTTGATGTATTTAGCTAGCTCGAGTATCATTCCCCTTCCGACAACATGTCCATGTGACACCTGCGGACAGAGAGCCATGTTGTCTCTGGATTCATATGCAGACTGGACAACATGTCCTCATGACAGCTGGGGACAGAGAGCCATGTTGTCTCTGGATTCATATGCAGACTGGACAACATGTCCACGTGACAGCTGGGGACAGAGAGCCATGTTGTCTCTGGATTCATATGCAGACTGGACAACATGTCCACGTGACAGCTGGGGACAGAGAGCCATGTTGTCTCTGGATTCATATGCAGACTGGACAACATGTCCACATGACAGCTGGGGACAGAGAGCCATGTTGTCTCCGGATTCATATGCAGACTGGACAACATGTCCTCGTGACAGCTGGGGACAGAGAGCCATGTTGTCTCTGGATTCATATGCAGACTGGACAACATGTCCACGTGACAGCTGGGGACAGAGAGCCATGTTGTCTCTGGATTCATATGCAGACTGGACAACATGTCCTCATGACAGCTGGGGACAGAGAGCCATGTTGTCTCTGGATTCATATGCAGACTGGACAACATGTCCACATGACAGCTGGGGACAGAGAGCCATGTTGTCTCTGGATTCATATGCAGACTGGACAACATGTCCACATGACAGCTGGGGACAGAGAGCCATGTTGTCTCTGGACAGTTGGGCATCATTGACAGAAGTGGGCGTGTGAGTTATCAATCCCAACCCTCAGAAAACTGTTGCCTTAAATCTGGTCTTTTTTATCATCTCTCTGTTTTGTACGAGACTGACTTTATAACAAAATGATCCTTTTTATACTTTGTAGTAAGTTTTGACACAAGAAGATTTCAACCTGACTAATATTGATGCCACAGAGGCCATTTTCTACCAGAGAAGTTGTTTAATGCCTTCAGTTGCTCTTTAAACCATATGCCTAGAGAGAAAGACAGACGGAGATGGAGAGCTGGGGAGGAATATCTGTGTCTGTTAGGCCCTGTCAAAGGCAGGTGGGGGGCTGGTACTTGAGATGTTTCCTGTTCAGCGTAGTAGCAGACAAGCGAGTTTGAAGAGGTTTCACAAGGTCCAGCTGTTATACATAGTGTTCTGAAAGAGATACACACGCATATGGACACAAGATTACACCTACCTATTTGAGTTGACCAGCAGTGTTGCACATTATGCAAATAACTTTTTCTGTAGTATTTGTACTAAGCTGCGATACACAAAAAGATGCTATCTAGAACCAAAAAGGCTTCTTCGGCAGACCCCATAGGGGAACCCTTTGAAGAACCGTGTTTGGTTACAGGTAAAACCTGCCCTTTTGGTTCTAGGTAAAACCATTTTTTCCAGGTAAAACCCTTTTGAGTTCCAAGTAGAACCCTTTCCACCAAAAAGGGTTCTACCTGGAACCAAAAAAGGTTATACTATGGTGACAGCTGAAGAACCCTTTCCACCAAAAAGGGTTCTACCTGGAACCAAAAAAGGTTATACTATGGTGACAGCTGAAGAACCCTTTCCACCAAAAAGGGTTCTACCTGGAACCAAAAAAGGTTCTACTATGGTGACAGCTGAAGAACCCATTCCACCAAAAAGGGTTCTACCTGGAACCAAAAAAAGGTTCTACTATGGTGACAGCTGAAGAACCCTTTAGGAACCTTTTTTTCTAAGAGTGTATGAAAAGACTAAACTTTGTCAAGGGACCAATTATTGAACATAATGAGACTGAAAAGGTAGACAACTGTTACGAAGACTCTCTCCCCAACATGGGTTGGAAATGTAGAGTTGCTTGTTGTTTTGATACCACATGAATTTGCTACTGTCAGCTTGTTGATGATTCACTAGCTACACTTTGGGTTTTCCGTTCAGTTCCCAAACTGCTCTGCCTGTTGTTGAAAGTGAACTGCATGGGTGAGCAGAAAACTTCCTTTACCAGCATCATTAAAATAATGAGGAACTATTGGACTGAAATTAGCTGAAGGAGAGAGAGGGAGAGAGAGCAGATATGAGAGAAAGAGCAGGCAAGAGAGCGAAAGATTCACAATCCCGTGAGACTATCTAAATCTAAAAATCAAAATGTTTGCATATGACGCAGACTGGTTAATTAAGCCTAAGCTAAGAGAGGGGCTTGCCTTGCCCGAGTCTCTGGGATCAGCATAGTTTAGTATTTCAGCTTTACTCAGCCTCCCATTGGCATTGGACCATCCACACGACTTAAGCAGTGGAAAATGGAGATACACTGTCAAGTGAATGAACTGTCATATTGTGAAAGGCGATATCTTAGCAGTGGTATATTTGGGATCAGGCCATGATAAGGATTTGAATCTTACACCGCTTCTCTGTGCTAGCCTGGTCATAGATCTGTTTGGGATTTTAGACACATCTAGTCACTTCCGTCGACCAGAGGAGGTGGATAAAACACAAACAGATCTGGGACCAGGCTATGGCACAACAAGAAAGAAACCAAGATGGAGGTGGATAAAACACAAACAGATCTGGGACCAGGCTATGGCACAACAAGAAAGAAACAAAGAAGGTCATTCAGCAGATGCTTTTATCCAAAGTAGTAGTAGTTACTTATTATCTAAACATCCCCTGGTACTTCATGAGATTTACATAGTAGATAGCTGGGATAAACACATTCATTCACAAGTTGGTAGTAAGCTACGCTCATCATGATGGTACAGTATATTTATAGTTATTTCCTTCTTCAGTAAATACACAGAACCCATGTACTGTATCTCCCCTCCCTCCCACCTTAAACTGAACAAAAGATAACAACAGCTAGGTGACATCATAGCCGGTGCACGTCAGTGATAGTAGCTACAGGATGTATACGATGTACATATACAAGTGCAGATATACAGTTGCTTAATGGTTGTAAATAATGAGTTAGACAGGGTCACAGTGCAAACCATGTACAGAATATTGCAGTGTTAATTAGATAACATTAGGACGTGTGTGTGTCTGTTTATACTGTGGATTAGAGACGGACATGGCAGCCCCCCCCACCCCCCTTCTCTTCTCGCTCTGTGTTGTTATGGTGGTGTCTCACGGGGGCAGAGATTGCTGAGGACTTAATGTGATTTCTCCTCCGCTGTAATGTGTAATGTGATGCTCTGGGGGGCAAGGCCTCTGTTGAACCAAGCCCACTATGCTGTGATGTTTCCTGGCTTCCCCTCTTTCTCTCTCTCTCTCTGTCTCTCTCCCTCCTCTCTATATCCTCTCTCTCTCTCTCTCTCTCTCTCTCTCTCTCTCTGTCTCTCCCTCCTCTCTATATCCTTCTACTCTCTCTCTCTCTCCACCGCTCTCTCACTCTTTAATCCTCCTCTCCCATCTCTCTCTGTCTCTCTCCATCTTGCTCTCTCCCACAATCTATCTTTCCCCCTCTTTCTTTCACCCATACTCCCTCTCCCCCTTCTCTCTCCTTTCTCCCCCCCTTCCGTTTCTATGATCTGTCATAGATTATGTTAGTCACTAACCAATCTCCAAACACCTTGATTACAGATTGATTTAGAGGTTGAGCGTTTAAGAATGAACTACGGTGCGGTTCTCATTTGAGACTGAAGGGGGCGCTACACAAACACACACACACACACACACACACACACACACACACACACACACACACACTGATGCTCTATGCCGATGTTCTGTTAGAATAATCACTTAGTGTGATGTGTGCTGATGTGTTGACAGAGTGAGAGCAGTTGAAGAGGACAGGGTAGCCTACACATCTCCACCCTGCCTGTGAAGCTCTGGCAACAATTTGGAAAATTGCGTCGGTGGGCATTTGACCCCTTAATCCAACAGAGAGGGAAAAAAGGCTTTTGGGGAGTTTGCAGATACCATTAAAGCATAACAAGAGGCTGTGTGGCTGGGCTGGGCTATGGTAGACAGCGGGCTGGGGTGGTGGAGGTGGGGCTGAAACCCTCCCTCCCGTTTCCAGGGGTGAGCACAGAGCCCAACAGAAACATTGATGATCCTGCTCTATGACAAGAATGCGGATGATGTAAAAGGGTTTTTACAGGTACTCACAGGAATCACTTTGAAGGTCTGGACTGACGAAATCATTTTGTATGGAGAAGTGACTACTACACACCTAGGCTGTCACTCTCCTTAAACTCTTTGAAGGTCTGGACTGACGAAATCATTTTGTATGGAGAAGTGACTACTACACACCTAGGCTGTCACTCTCCTTAAACTCTCCCCTGCTGTTTTAAAGTGGTCATTGACCTGGCAACATCACAGGTGCATTTAGAACATGGCTGTCAAACTCATTCCATGGAGGGCCGAGTGTCTGCTGATTTTGGGGTTTTCCTTTCAATGAAGACCTAGACAACTAGGTGAGGGGACTCCTTACAAATCAGTGACCTTAATTCATCCAGTTCAAGGGTGGAGCAAAAACCCGCAGACACTCGCCCTCCGTGGAATGAGTTTGACACGTGGTTCAGGTCCTCAGACACGGCTGTGGACATTACAGAATAACACCTGAAAATATGTTCAACACTCATCCGATAAGAACTACATAGAGGAGTCACAATACTTTCCGACAGGACTAAGAGGCCATTCATACAGGTATCATAAGGCTCTGTGTGTCATCTTGAGTGGTGTTGTGTTCTAGCTCTGCTCTTGTTTGTCTCTTGTTTGTCTAAGGAAGCTCAGAGGAGAAGCCCTGACTTCTAACTGTGGTTGTTCTGCTATACTGCTGC
Organism: Oncorhynchus mykiss; assembly: GCF_057628025.1. Lineage (NCBI taxonomy): Eukaryota > Metazoa > Chordata > Actinopteri > Salmoniformes > Salmonidae > Oncorhynchus > Oncorhynchus mykiss. Next base: position 6,129,910 of record NC_143049.1, read on the forward strand.
TCTCTCTCTCTCTCTCTCTCTCACTCTCTCTCTCTCTCTCTCTCTCTCTCTCTCTCTCTCTCTATCTCTGTCTCTGTCTCTGTCTCTCTATCTCTGTCTCTCTCTATCTCTGTCTCTCTCTCTCTCTCTCTTTCGCTTTCTCTCTGTCTCTCTCTCTATCTCTGTCTCTCTCTCTCTCTGTCTCTCTCTCTATCTCTGTCTCTCTCTCTCTCTCTCTCTCTCTCTGTCTCTCTGTCTCTCAATTCAATTCAAGGGGCTTTATTGACATGGGAAACATGTGTTAACATTGTCAAAGCAAGTGAAATAGATAATAAACAAAAGTGAAATGAATAATAAAAATGAACAGTAAACATTACACTCAGAAGTTCCAAAAGAGTAGACATTTCAAATGTCATATTATACAATGTTGTAACGATGTGCAAATGGTTCAAGTACAAAAGACTAAATAAATAAGCATAAATATGGGTTGTTTTTACAATGGTGTTTGTTCTTCACTGGTTGCCCTTTTCTTGTGGCAACAGGCCACAAATCTTGCTGCTGTGATGTCACACTGTGGTATTTCACCCAGTAGATATGGGAGTTGATCGAAATCAGGTTTGTTTTCAAATTCTTTGTGAATCTGTGTAATCTGAGGGAAATATGTGACTCTAATATAGTCATACATTTGTCAGGAGGTTAGGAAGTGCAGCTCAGTTTCCACCTCATCTTGTGGGCAGTGAGCACATAGCCTGTCTTCTCTTGACAGCCATGTCTGCCTACGGCGGCCTTTCTCAATAGCAAGGCTATGCTCACTGAGTCTGTACATAGTCAAAGCTTTCCTTAAGTTTGGGTCAGTCACAGTGGTCAGGTATTCTACAACTGTGTACTCGCTGTTCAGGGTACAAAAGCATTCTAGTTTGCTCTGCTTTTTTGTTAATTCTTTTTTTTGATGTGTCAAGTAATTATCTTTTTGTTTTCTCATGATTTGGTTGGGTCTAATTGTGGGTCTAATTGTGTTCTCTCTCTCTCTCACACATCTCAGTTCTTATCTCTCTGTATCACATCTCTGCTCTCTGCTTTTGCATTTCTGCTGAGTTTCCAGAGAAACGCTTCCTCTCAAGGTGTTATCAGCACTAGGTCTGAGTCATAATCATCATCATTATCATCACCACCATCATCTGCAGTGACAGAAGCATAGTTTTTATCATCTTCACAATTATCCTCTTCCTCCCCTCCTCTTCCACCTAATCATAATCATTGTTAAAGCTAAATATTAATGAAATGTTTAAATATAGTGTGTGCTTAGCATGTGGAAACATACTGAGGTGCTTTGTGTAGTTCGGATGAACGCTCTCGTGGGGAAGCTGAAATTATATCTGTGTTTCTCCATTGAATTTTTGGAGGAGGAGGAAGAGGAGACAGGGGGAAACAGTCTGCCAATGACCTCTCTCTCCCCTCATCTCTCCTCCCTCTCTGCCACCCTGTCTGGCAATTTCTCTGGCTGTCATGGTCGAATCTCACTCCCTGCCTTCTTCTTCTTCTACATCTCCCTCTTTATCTCCCCCATATCTCCCTATCTCTCTCGATAGCTGTTGTCAGCAGCTTCTCCAAAATTGGGCCTGTCTGTCTATCTGTCTGTGTCTGTCTGTTCCATAGGGGGCTGTCTGTCTGTTCCATACACAGCAAATATGGGTGCTAATTAATTTGCTGTGGATCACCCCACATCTCTGCATGGCAGAAAGAGAGGGTGAGAGAGAGGTGAAGAGAGTGAGGGATGAGGAGAGAAGAAGGAAGGAAAATAGATGCATATACCCTATTGTGTATTCTGGAATTTCTCTCTCTCAATTGAAGTTCAATTGCTTTATTGCTTTATTGGCATGACGTAATACTGTGCATTAGAGGTCGACCGATTAATCGATTACACCTTTATTTAATCTTTATTTAACTAGGCAAGTCAGTTAAGAACACATTCTTATTTTCAATGACGCCTAGGAACGGTGGGTTAACTACTTGTTCAGGGGCAGAACGACAGATTTTCACCTTGTCAGCTCGGGGGATCCAATCTTGCAACCTTACAGTTAACTAGTCCAACGCAATAACGACCTGCCTCTCTCTCCTCTCTCTCGTTGCACTCCACAAGGAGACTGCCTGTTACGCAAATGCAGTAAGCCAAGGTAAGTTGCTAGCTAGCATTAAACTTATCTTATAAAAAACAATCAATCATAATCACTAGTTAACTACACATGGTTGATGATATTACTAGATATTATCTAGCGTGTCCTGTGTTGCATATAATGTGACTGAGCATACAAGCATACAAGTATCTAAGTATCTGACTGAGCAGTGGTAGCCAGAAGCAGGCGCGTAAACATTCATTCAAACAGCACTTTCGTGCGGTTTTGCCAGCAGCTCTTCGTTGTGCTGTTTATGACTTCAAACCTATCAATTCCCAAGATGAGGCTGGTGTAACCGATGTGAAATGGCTGGCTAGTTAGCGCGCGCTAATAGCGTTTGAAACTTCACTTGCTCTGAGCCTTGGGGTGGTTGTTTCCCTTGCTCTGCATGGGTAACGCTGCTTCGATGGTGGCTGTTGTCGTTGTGTTGCTGGTTCGAGCCCAGGGAGGAGCGAGGAGAGGGACGGAAGCTATACTGTTACACTGGCAATACTAAAGTGCCTATAAGAACATCCAATAGTCAAAGGTTAATGAAATACAAATGGTATAGAGAGAAATAGTCCTATTATAACTACAACCTAAAACTTCTTACCTGGGAATATTGAAGACTCATGTTAAAAGGAACCACCAGCTTTCATATGTTCTCATGTTCTGAGCAAGGAACTGAAACGTTAGCTTTCTTACATGGCACATATTGCACTTTTACTTTCTTCTCCAACACTTTGTTTTTGCATTATTTAAACCAAATTGAACATGTTTCATTATTGTCACGACTGCTGCCGAAGTCGTTGCCTCTCCTTGTTCGGGCGGTGCTCGGCGTTCGACGTCACCGGTCTTCTAGCCATCATTGATCCTTTTTTCATTTTCCATTGGTTTTGTCTTGTCTTCCCATACACCTGTTTTCAATCCCATTCATTACCTGTTGTGTATTTAACCCTCTGTTTCCCCTCATGTCTTTGTCAGAGATTGTTTTATTGTCAGTGTAGTGTGATTGTTGTATAGGTGTGCGTCGGGTCCTTGTACCCATGTTTATGTACATTTAGTGTTATGGAGCATACTCCGTGGACTTTATTAAAAGACTCCATTTTACACTCCATTTGACTCTCCTGCGCCTGACTTCCCTGCCACCTATTACATCTACGCATGACAGAATCTCTGACCAAATATATGAAGTCAGCAGGAGAGGACACTATGCCCATGGAGCTGGAGGAACGCGTTCAGGAACAAGCTAGGGAGATTGACGTTATCAGCTCCGTCATGGATCACATTGCCATGAAAATGGATCGCTGGGAGAGACAGGGAGTTTCTCCAGCGCCACCACCACCACAACCGGAATCTCCCGTGAACGATTTTTCCTCTCCGGAATCGAGGATCCATTTATCCCTACCTACGGGATACAACGGAGATACTGCCGGCTGCCAGGGTTTCCTCCTTAAACTGAACTTGTATCTAGCCACGGCCTCCCCAGTACCATCTGACCGTGAGAAGAGTTACGCCCTCGTCTCATGCCTCAACGGGAAAGCCCTGGAATGGGCCAGCGCTGTGTGTAGTAGGGAGGTTGCGGCGCTGGACCATTTTGAGGAGTTCACCCGCCAATTCCGGATAGTATTCGATCACCCACCTGAAGGCAAAGCAGCGGGTGAGCTTCTCTATCATCTGAGGCAGGAGACGAGGAGTGCACAGGATTTTGCCTTGGAGTTTAGGACCTTGGCTGCCGGCGCTGGATGGAGCGACAGGGCCCTGATCGACCATTACCGTTGTAGTCTACGCGAGGACGTCCGTCGGGAGCTGGCCTGTAGAGACACCACCCTCACCTTCGACCAGCTGGTGGACATGTCCATCAGGCTGGACAACATGCTGGCTACTCGTGGACGTCTAGATCGGGGTCTGGTTGTTCCATCCTCCCGCACCCTCTCTCCCGAACCTATGGAATTGGGAGGGATGGTGCGCAGGGAGACCGGAGGGGGTTCCCGCTCGAGCACCATTCAAGGTCGCAGAGAGCACACTGCTGGTCGGTGCCGGGTTGGTTCTTCTGGGAATAGAGAGGGCAGGCAGGGCATTCTGGCGTCACCCCAGGTGAGTAGGCACCATTCTCATCCAGAGCCCTCTGCTGCACTAATGTTTGTCTCTGTCTCTTTTCCTGACTTTTCACTGCATTCCCAGTATAAGGCGCTAGTAGATTCGGGTGCGGCTGGAAATTTCATTAATAAAAGTCTAGCTCATAGTTTAGGGATCCCTATTGTTCCTGTGGATATGCCTTTCCCTATTCATGCCTTAGATAGTCGACCATTAGGGTCAGGGTTTATCAGGGAGGTAACCGCACCTTTGTGTATGATAACGCAGGAGGGTCACAAGGAGAATATTAGTCTTTTCCTTATTGATTCTCCTGCGTATTCTGTGGTGCTAGGCCTACCCTGGTTAGTTTGTCATAACCCCACTGTTTCTTGGCCACAGAGGGCTCTCACAGGGTGGTCGCGAGAATGCTCAGGTAGGTGTTTAGGGGTTTCCGTTGGTGCTACTACGGTGGAAAGTCCAGACCAGGTCTCCACCGTGCGCATTCCCCCCGAATATGCCGATTTGGCTCTCGCCTTCTGTAAAAAGAAGGCGACTCAATTACCACCCCATCGACTGGGGGATTGTGCGATAGATCTCCTGGTAGACGCTGCATATCCCAAGAGTCACGTGTATCCCCTGTCGCAAGCGGAGACGGAGGCTATGGAGACATATATCTCTGAATCCCTGCATCAGGGGTTCATTCAGCCATCCATTTCACCCGTCTCTTCGAGTTTCTTTTTTGTGAAAAAAAAAGGATGGCGGTTTACGCCCGTGCGTTGATTATCGAGGTCTTAATAAAATCACAGTGAAATATAGTTACCCGCTACCTCTGATCAATACGATTATTGAGTTAATGCACGGGGCACGTTTTTTCACAAAATTGGATCTCAGGAGTGCGTACAATCTGGTGCGTATTAAGAAGGGTGATGAGTGGAAGACGGCATTTAGCACCACCTCAGGTCATTATGAGTACCTGGTCATGCCATATGGGTTGATGAATGCTCCATCAGTTTTCCAATCATTTGTAGATGAGATCTTCAGGGACCTGCACGGGCAGGGTGTAGTGGTGTATATCGATGATATTCTGATATACTCTGCTACACGCGCCGAGCATGTGTCCCTGGTGCGCAGGGTGCTTGGTCGCCTGTTGGAGCATGATCTATATGTCAAGTCTGAGAAATGCTTGTTTTTCCAACAATCCATCTCCTTCCTAGGGCATCGGATTTCCACTTCAGGAGTGGAGATGGAGAGCGACCGCATTACAGCCGTGCGTAATTGGCCGACTCCAACCACGGTAAAGGAGTTGCAGCGTTTTTTGGGGTTTTCCAATTACTACCGGAGGTTTATCCGGGGTTTTGGTCAGGTGGCAGCTCCCATTACCTCACTGCTAAAGGGGGGCCCGGTGCGCTTGCAGTGGTCGGCTGAGGCGAACAGGGCTTTTGAGCACCTGAAGACTCTGTTTACTTCTGCGCCTGTGCTGGCTCATCCGGATCCCTCTTTGCCATTCATAGTGGAGGTGGACGCATCCGAAGCTGGGATAGGAGCAGTGCTCTCTCAGCGTTCGGGTACGCCACTGAAGCTTCGCCCCTGTGCTTTCTTTTCTAAGAAGCTCAGCCCGGCGGAGCGAAACTATGATGTGGGGAACCGGGAGCTGTTAGCTGTCGTAGAAGCTTTGAAGGTGTGGAGGCATTGGCTTGAGGGGGCTAAACACCCTTTTCTCATCTGGACTGACCACCGCAATCTGGAGTATATCCGGCAGGCAAAGAGATTGAATCCTCGCCAGGCAAGGTGGGCCATGTTTTTCACTCGTTTTGTGTTTACTCTTTCTTACAGACCAGGCTCCCAGAACGTTAAGGCAGACGCATTGTCTCGGCTGTATGACACAGAGGAGCGGTCCATGGATCCCACTCCCATACTCCCAGCTTTGTGTTTGGTGGCGCCAGTAGTGTGGGAGCTGGACGCGGACATTGAGCGGGCGTCACGTGCAGAGCCTTCTCCCCCTGAGTGTCCAGCTGGTCGTCTGTACGTTCCGTCTGCTGTACGCGACCGATTGATATATTGGGCTCACACGTCACCCTCCTCTGGTCATCCTGGGATAGGTCGGACGATGCGCTGTCTTGACGGGAGATACTGGTGGCCCACTTTAGCTAAGGACGTGAGGATTTATGTTTCTTCCTGCTCGGTGTGCGCCCAGTGCAAGGCTCCTAGACACCTGCCCAGAGGTAAGCTACAACCTCTACCCGTTCCTCAACGGCCGTGGTCACACCTGTCGGTGGATTTTTTGACCGATCTTCCACCTTCACAGGGTTACACCACGATCCTGGTCGTTGTGGATCGGTTTTCTAAGTCCTGTCGTCTCCTCCCTTTGCCCGGTCTCCCTACGGCCTTACAAACTGCAGAGGCCCTGTTTACACACGTTTTCCGGCACTATGGGGTGCCTGAGGATATAGTGTCTGATCGGGGTCCCCAGTTCACATCAAGGGTCTGGAAGGCGTTCATGGAGCGTCTGGGGATCTCGGTTAGTCTTACCTCAGGTTTTCACCCCGAGAGTAATGGGCAGGTGGAGAGAGTTAACCAGGATGTGGGTAGGTTTCTGCGGTCTTATTGCCAGGATCGGCCGGGGGAGTGGGCGAAGTTCGTGCCCTGGGCAGAGATGGCTCAGAACTCGCTACGTCACTCCTCCACTAACCTTACTCCCTTTCAATGTGTATTAGGGTATCAGCCGGTTCTGGCTCCTTGGCATCAGAGCCAGACCGAGGCCCCTGCGGTGGACAATTGGTTTCGGCACGCTGAGGAGACCTGGGAGGCAGCCCACGTCCACCTTCAGCGTGCCATAAGGCGCCAGAAAATTGGCGCAGACCGTCGCCGCAGTGAGGCCCCAGTGTTCGCACCAGGGGACAGGGTCTGGCTCTCGACCCGAAACCTGCCCCTTCGCCTTCTCTGCCGGAAGCTGGGTCCGCGGTTTGTGGGGCCGTTTAAAGTCCTGAGGAGAGTGAACGAGGTATGTTATAGGTTACAACTACCCACTCATTACCGTATTAACCCCTCGTTCCATGTGTCTCTCCTCAGGCCGATGGTGGCTGGCCCGCTCCAGGAGGCTGAAGTGCGTAATGTTCCTCCGCCTCCTCTAGACATCGAGGGGGTTCCGGCGTACTCTGTTCGATCCATTTTGGATTCGAGACGTCGGGCGAGGGGCCTTCAGTACCTCGTGGACTGGGAGGGGTACGGGCCGGAGGAGAGATGCTGGGTTCCGGTGGAGGACGTGTTAGATCCTTCCATGTTATCAGAATTCCACCGTCTCCATCCGGATCGCCCTGCACCTCGCCTTCCGGGTCGTCCCCGAGGCCGGTGTCGACGCGCAGCTGGAGCCGCGCGTCAGGGGGGGGGTACTGTCACGACTGCTGCCGAAGTCGTTGCCTCTCCTTGTTCGGGCGGTGCTCGGCGTTCGACGTCACCGGTCTTCTAGCCATCATTGATCCTTTTTTCATTTTCCATTGGTTTTGTCTTGTCTTCCCATACACCTGTTTTCAATCCCATTCATTACCTGTTGTGTATTTAACCCTCTGTTTCCCCTCATGTCTTTGTCAGAGATTGTTTTATTGTCAGTGTAGTGTGATTGTTGTATAGGTGTGCGTCGGGTCCTTGTACCCATGTTTATGTACATTTAGTGTTATGGAGCATACTCCGTGGACTTTATTAAAAGACTCCATTTTACACTCCATTTGACTCTCCTGCGCCTGACTTCCCTGCCACCTATTACATCTACGCATGACAATTATCTACTTGAGGCTAAATTGATTTTATTGATGTATTAAATTAAGTTAAAAGTGTTATTTCAGTATTGTTGTAATTGTCATTATTACAAATACATTTGTTTATTTTTTAATTTTTTTCAAATCGGACGATTAATCGGTATTGGCTTTTTTGGTCCTCCAATAATCGGTATCGGCGTTGAAAAATCAGAATCGGTCGACCTCTACTGTGCATATTGCCAAAGTATACTTTGGAAATGTACATCTCTCTCTTTCTGTCTCTGTCTCTCTCTTTCTCTTTCTTTCTCCCTGACCTCATTTTGCTGACTGCTCTTTTTCATGTCCCTTGTGTTCAGTTTTCCTAATAATCCAGTGGATTGGTCACATCACTTTCACTGACTGTGTGTGAGCTTGTGTGTGTGTGCGTACGTGTGCATGTGCTGAAAACAGCATAAGTTATGGCCATGAAAAAGGCAATACTGCCACAACACCCTCCCTGTCCAAGGTGTATCAGGATTACATCCCGTTTTCATTTACATTTGGTTTGTCAATTAACGTCAATTCTACGTGAAATCAACAAAAAAAATCCTACTATTTCATTGGATTTGTTGTAGGTTAAAAGTTGATTGAACGTCATCACATTTATTTTACAATGGGATAACTACTGATTACAGAATATGTTTCTCTGTGTGTGTGTGTGTGTGTGTGTGTGTGTGTGTGTGTATCAAATCAAATGTTATTGGTCCCATACATGTTTAGCAGATGTGTAACGATTCTCTTCTTGTGAAGTAGAGGCGGACCAAAGCGCAGCGTGGTGGTTGTTCATTGTAATTTATTGACGACACTATACATGAACAAACTAACGAAAAAACAAGAAACGTGAGAACTCAAAACAGCCCTGTCTGGTGCAAACACAAAAACAGGAACAATCACCCACAAACACACAGTGAAACCCAGGCTACCTAAATATGGTTCCCAATCAGAGACAATGACGAACACCTGACTCTGATTGAGAACCATATCAGGCCGAACATAGAACTAGACAAACTAGACATGAAACATAGAATGCCCACTCAGATCACACCCTGACCAACCACAACATAGAAATATACAAAGTAAACTATGGTCAGGGTGTGACAGTACCCCCCCCCCCAAGGTGCGGACTCCGGCCGCAAAACCTGAACCTATAGGGGAGGGTCTGGGTGGGCATCTGTCCGCGGAGGCGGCTCTGGCGCTGGACGTGGACCCCACTCCATAATAGTCTTTGTCCACCTCCTTAGCGTCCCTAGATAGGTGACCCTCCTAAGAGACAGCTCGGGACAGAGGGACAGCTGCTCGGGACAGAGGGACAGCTGCTCGGGACAGAGGGACAGCTGCTCGGGACAGAGGGACAGCTGCTCCGGGCGGAGGGGCTCTAGCGGCCCCTGGCTGACTGGCGGCACTGGCGGCCCCTGGCTGACTGGCGGCCCCTGGTTGACTGGCGGCGCTGGCGCTGGGCTGACTGGCGGCACTGGCGGCCCCTGGCTGACTGGCGGCACTGGCGGCCCCTGGCTGACTGGCGGCACTGGCGGCCCCTGGCTGACTGGCGGCACTGGCGGCCCCTGGCTGACTGGCGGCACTGGCGGCCCCTGGCTGACTGGCGGCACTGGCGGCCCCTGGCTGACTGGCGGCACTGGCGGCCCCTGGCAGACGGGCGGCATTGGCGGCTCCGGGCAGACGGGCGGCACTGGCGGCGCTGGGCAGACGGGCGGCACTGGCGGCGCTGGGCAGACGGGCGGCGCTGGGCAGACGGGCGGCGCTGGCGGCGCTGGGCAGACGGGCGGCGCTGGCGGCGCTGGGCAGACGGGCGGCGCTGGCGGCGCTGGGCAGACGGGCGGCGCTGGCGGCGCTGGCGGCGCTGGCGGCGCTGGGCAGACGGGCGGCGCTGGCGGCGCTGGGCAGACGGGCGGCGCTGGCGGCGCTGGGCAGACGGGCGGCGCTGGCGGCGCTGGCGGCGCTGGGCAGACGGGCGGCGCTGGCGGCGTTGGGCAGACGGGAAGCTCCGATGGCGCCGGGCAGACGGGAGGCTCCGGCAGAGGCGCCGGGCAGACGGGAGGCTCCGGCAGAGGCGCCGGACAGGCGGGAGGCTCCGGCAGAGGCGCCGGACAGGCGGGAGGCTCCGGCAGAGGCGCCGGACAGGCGGGAGGCTCCGGCAGAGGCGCCGGACAGGCGGGAGGCTCCGGCAGAGGCGCCGGACAGGCGGGAGGCTCCGGCAGAGGCGCCGGACAGACGGGAGACTCCGGCAGCGGCGCCGGACAGACGGGAGACTCCGGCAGCGCTGGAGAGGAGGAAGGCTCTGGACGGATGGGCCGGAGAGACAGCCTGGTACGGGGAGCTGCCACCGGAGGGCTGGGGTGTGGAGGTGGTGACGGATAGACCGGGCCGTGCAGGCGCACTGGAGCTCTTGAGCACCGAGCCTGCCCAACCTTACCCGGTTGAATGGTCCCGGTCGCCCTGCCAGTGCGGCGAGGTGGAATAGCCCGCACTGGGCTATGCAGGCGAACCGGGGACACCGTGCGCAAGGCTGGTGCCATGTAAGCCGGCCCAAGGAGACGCACTGGAGACCAGATGCGTAGAGCCGGCTTCATGGCACTTGGCTCGATGCCCACTCTAGCCCGGCCGATACGCGGAGCTGGAATGTACCGCACCGGGCTGTGCACCCGCACTGGGGACACCGTGCGCTCCACAGCATAACACGGTGCCTGCCCGGTCTCTCTAGCCCACCGGTAACCACAGGAAGTTGGCTCAGGTCTCCTACCTGGCGTAGCCATACTCCCTGTTAGCCCCCCCCCAAGAAATTTTTGGGGCTGACTCCCGGGCTTCCATCCACGACGCCGCGCTGCCTCCTCATACCAGCGCCTCTCCGCTTTCGCCGCCTCCCGTTCTTCCTTGGGGCGGCGATACTCTCCTGGCTGAGCCCAAGGTCCTTTACCGTCTAATTCGTCCTCCCATGTCCATACCTCCTCGCACTGCTCCTGCTGCTGCTTTTTCCTTTGCCCATTACCACACCGCTTGGTCCTGTTGTGGTGGGTGATTCTGTAACGATTCTCTTCTTGTGAAGTAGAGGCGGACCAAAGCGCAGCGTGGTGGTTGTTCATTGTAATTTATTGACGACACTATACATGAACAAACTAACGAAAAAACAAGAAATGTGAGAACTCAAAACAGCCCTGTCTGGTGCAAACACAAAAACAGGAACAATCACCCACAAACACACAGTGAAACCCAGGCTACCTAAATATGGTTCCCAATCAGAGACAATGACGAACACCTGACTCTGATTGAGAACCATATCAGGCCGAACATAGAACTAGACAAACTAGACATGAAACATAGAATGCCCACTCAGATCACACCCTGACCAACCACAACATAGAAATATACAAAGTAAACTATGGTCAGGGTGTGACAAGATGTTACTGCGGGTGTAGTTAAATGCTTGTGTTCCTAGCTCCAACAGTGCAGTAATATCTAACAATACACAACAATACACACAAATCTAAAAGTAATAGAATGGAATTAAGAAATATATAAATATTAGGACAATATGTCGGAGTCTGGAGTATAAATATAAATATCACTGCTCAAGAGGAGATCTGCATGGAGGAATGGGCCAAAATACCAGCAACAGTGTGTGAAAACCTTGTGAAGACTTACAGAAAACGTTTGACCTCTGTCTGTCATTGCCAACAAAGGGTATATAACAAAGTATTGAGATAAACTTTTGTTATTGATTATTATTATTAATTTGCAAATAAATTAGTTAAAAATCCTACAATGTGATTTTCTGGATTGTTTTTCCTCATTTTGTCTGTCATAGTTGAAGTGTACCTATGATGAAAATTACAGGCCTCTCTCATCTTTTTAAGTGGGAGAACTTGCACAATTGGTGAACTTGCACAAAAATCACCTAATGTCGCTCTTTGCATTAACCCCTCCCCTCTTCCTCTCTGTTTCCGTGCACCACTGTAGATCCAGTATTACTCTCCAACTCTCTTAGTGGTTGGTGTACACTATCTTATCACACTTTAAAAAACATGAAATCCTGTCAAAAATAAAATGGTGAAAACAAAGTTGACCCTAACTTATTTTGTTCATTTTTTTAAACTCCTCTGCAGGTTTTCCTGAGCACCCTCCTTCTGTGTGAGTGTGTGTCTGAGTGTGTTATGGCGTCTGTGATGGACGATTCCTACCGTAAGGTGCTGTTGCTAGGGGCCATCGCTGCAGCGTCAGCCTTTGTGGTCACCATCATCATCGTGGTGGTTTGTGTGGGCTGCCAAAGGTGAGGTCACAGCCAACACATTTGACACTTTCTCTCTCTCTCTCTCTCTCTCAATTCAATTTCATTAATAGATAATAATATGAACAGATAAACAAAAGTGAAATAAATAATTGTAAAAATTAAGCGTAAACATTACACTCACAAAAGTTCCAAAAGAATAAAGACATTTCAAATGTCATATTATGTGCAAATAGTTAAAGTACAAAAGGGAAAATAAATAAACATAAATATGGGTTATATTTTCAATGGTGTTTTTTCTTCACTGGTTGCCCTTTTCTTGTTGCTGAGATTTGATGTCACACACATCATAGCAACAAGTCTTGCTGCTGTGATGTCACACTGTGGTATTTCACCCAATTCTTTGTGGGTTTAGCCAAGCTCCTCTCTCTCTCCCTCTCTCTCTCTCTCTCTCTCTCTCCCTCTCTCTCTGTCCCTCTCGCTCTCTCTACTGTTCAAACTATGGGATATCTGAAACCCACACCCGACCAAGCCACGCCTTCAGTATTCAAAGAAAACATTCCAACTAAGTGACCCAACTGGCTGGGTACAACAAATAAACAATTATTTACCTAGACAAGTTTACTGACAACACATTCTCATTTACAGCAGAGTGGGATTTAGCCAGGATGCCAGGGTAAACACTCTAAACACACTTTAGTGCCTACAGAGTCAGGACATCTGTTTAATGTCTCATCCAAGAGATGACAGCCTACACAGGGCAATGTCCCCAATCACTGCCCTGGGTTATTGAGATATTTTTTTAGACCATAGGAAAGGGTGCCTCCTACTGGCCATCCAACACCACTTCCAGCAGCATCTGGTCTCCCATCCAGAACCAACTCTGCTTAGCTTCAGAGGAAAGCCAGCAGTGGGATGCAAGGTGGTATGCTGCTGGCCTAAAACAAACCAATGTGTTTTCTGTCATTTATTTACCCTGTTTTTTAGAGTGACTAGCTTATAGATCAGGATTCTTAGTAGACAAAAGCAATAGAACACAGTATGCTCTGGTTCTTACGGAACCCTCAGGGACCAGTCAGACTCAACCCTCAGTGGCTTCGTTGCATTTGGTATCCTCTTCAAACAGACATAGAGATGTACTGTATCTTAAAGTAAAGCTTCATGTAATCCTCTTTAACCAGACATAGAGATGTACTGTATCTTAAAGTAAAGCTTCATGTAATCCTCTTTAACCAGACATAGAGATGTACTGTATCTTAAAGTAAAGCTTCATATAATCCTCTTTAACCAGAGATGTACTGTATCTTAAAGTAAATCTTCATGTAATCCTCTTTAACCAGACATAGAGATGTACTGTATCTTAAAGTAAATATTCATGTAATCCTCTTTAACCAGAGATGTACTGTATCTTAAAGTAAATCTTCATGTAATCCTCTTTAACCAGAGATGTACTGTATCTTAAAGTAAAGCTTCATGTAATCCTCTTTAACCAGAGATGTACTGTAGTTTAAAGTAAAGCTTCATATAAAGGCATCTGTAAATGGAACCAATAAAGAAATAAATACATTGATGTTGCCACAAAATGTATGAAAAAAAAGTATTATCTTTAGTTTGGTAAGCCATGAATTTTTCTGGTGCTGAATTCCTGCCTCCAGTGTGTTGTTATGATGTGACAGTCCTGTGGGATGTGGATGCTTAGACACCTGCTCATGGCTCCCCAGGGGCAGACAGAGCTGAGAGGTGCATAGAGAGCTGTGTCCTGGGCTGGAGAGAGAGACAGAGTCCCTGGGGCATCTCAATGGTACTAAGTGGCCTCTGTGTGTGTGTAGTTGCACAGATGCATCTCTTCTCCTTTATCTTCACTGAACTGAAAAACACAGGCTAGGTGAAAGCAACATGTATGGATAGCCTCCGGGAATCTACTTTCATATGTCTATTTAGATCCGATCGGTGCAGGTGAAGAGCAGGAGATGAGGAGAGGAAGCCACATATGAGTATTGAGATCTGATCGGTGCAGGTCTAGAGCAGTAGATGAGGAGGGGAAGCCACATATGAATATTGAGATCAGATCGGTGCAGGTCTAGAGCAGTAGATGAGGAGAGGAAGCCACATATAAGTATTGAGATCAGATCGGTGCAGGTCTAGAGCAGTAGATGAGGAGAGGAAGCCACATATAAGTATTGAGATCAGATCGGTGCAGGTCTAGGGCAGTAGATGAGGAGAGGAAGCCACATATAAGTATTGAGATCAGATCGGTGCAGGTCTAGAGCAGTAGATGAGGAGAGGAAGCCACATATGAGTATTGAGATCAGATCGGTGCAGGTCTAGAGCAGTAGATGAGGAGAGGAAGCCACATGAGTATTGAGATCAGATCGGTGCAGGTCTAGAGCAATAGATGAGGAGAGGAAGCCACATATAAGTATTGAGATCAGATCGGTGCAGGTCTAGAGCAGTAGATGAGGAGGGGAAGCCACATATGAGTATTGAGATCAGATCGGTGCAGGTCTAGAGCCGGAGATGAGGAGAGGAAGCCACATATGAGTATTGAGATCAGATCGGTGCAGGTCTAGAGCCGGAGATGAGGAGAGGAAGTCACATATGAGTATTGAGATCAGATCGGTGCAGGTGAAGAGCAGGAGATGAGGAGAGGAAGCCACGCACGAGTATTGAGATCAGATCGGTGCAGGTCTAGAGCAGGAGATGAGGAGAGGTAGCCACATATGAGTATTGAGATCAGATCGGTGCAGGTCTAGAGCCGGAGATGAGGAGAGGAAGCCACATATGAGTATTGAGATCAGATCGGTGCAGGTCTAGAGCCGGAGATGAGGAGAGGAAGCCACATATGAGTATTGAGATCAGATCGGTGCAGGTCTAGAGCCGGAGATGAGGAGAGGAAGCCACATATGAGTATTGAGATCAGATCAGTGCAGGTGAAGAGCAGGAGATGAGGAGAGGAAGCCACGCACGAGTATTGAGATCAGATCGGTGCAGGTCTAGAGCAGGAGATGAGGAGAGGAAGCCACATATGAGTATTGAGATCAGATCGGTGCAGGTCTAGAGCAGTAGATGAGGAGAGGAAGCCACATATGAGTATTGAGATCAGGTCGGTGCAGGTCTAGAGCAGGAGATGAGGAGAGGAAGCCACATAGAGTATTGAGATCAGATCGGTGCAGGTGAAGAGCAGTAGATGAGGAAAGGAAGCCACATATGAGTATTGAGATCAGATCGGTGCAGGTCTAGAGCAGGAGATGAGGAGAGGAAGCCACAAATGAGTATTGAGATCAGATTGGTGCAGGTCTAGAGCAGTAGATGAGGAGAGGAAGCCACATATGAGTATTGAGATCAGATCGGTGCAGGTCTAGAGCAGGAGATGAGGAGAGGAAGCCACAAATGAGTATTGAGATCAGATTGGTGCAGGTCTAGAGCAGTAGATGAGGAGAGGAAGCCACATATGAGTATTGAGATCAGATCGGTGCAGGTCTAGAGCAGGAGATGAGGAGAGGAAGCCACAAATGAGTATTGAGATCAGATTGGTGTAGGTCTAGAGCTGTAGATGAGGAGAGAAAGCCACATATGAGTATTGAGATCTGTTTCACCTATAGTCACCTACTGCTGTCTTTAGCACACCTGCCTCACATGGCTCGCCCTATCAACAGTCCCCCATGGATACAACGTTCCCAAGGGGCCCCTAGTGACGTGTGGAAATGTTAGCAACCATGGAGGAATATTTACTTCTCTCTTGAGTGAAACTCAACAGCGACATAGTTAATAATAACTGCTCCTTCATGTCTCCTCAGGAAAAACAAGACCAAGCATCCTCCGGCCAATGGAGAGAAGGGCTCCTCAGTAGACCTGGTGAGTTATTTATATTAGCCCCTTCTTAATACATCTTTTATTCTTTATGTTGTCTATCATCCATGGCAGCCCATCAACCATCCCTTTACCGTCATTTGTTATAGGCCCAGCCAATAAATTGCCTAGTACTACCTTACACAAGACTTGGTGAGCTCATTCCACCACCTGGGCAATCTACTATATTATCCCCTCATTTATAGCAGCAGAAATGTCAAACATATCGACACTCTGACAAAACAAGGTGCTATCTAAACCCTAAAAGGGTTCTTTGGCTGTCCCCGTAGGAGAACCCTTGAAGAACCCTTTTTGGTTCCATGTAGAACCCTTTCTACAGAGGCCCTTACAAGCATTTCGCTACACCCGCAATATCATCTGCTAAACATGTGTATGTGACCAATAAAATTAGATTTGAAGGGTTCTACCTGGAACCAAAAAGGGTTCTACCCGGGAAACAAACAGGGTTCTCCTATGGGGTCAGCCGAAGAACCCTTTTGGAAGCCTTTTTCCTAAGAGTTCAGCACCACCCAGTGACTGTACATCAGACTGAGCAGTATATATGCTCTCTGTATAGGGTGCTCTCCATCAGCCCAAGAACAGCTCCATCAGTAAATCTGACACTAGGCTGCATGAGATCAACCGCTTGCCCCGCAACGGCAACAGTGAGTAACAATACCAACAACCAATAGACTGCCAACAACTAGAAAACAACCGGTACATTGGTGAAATGGAAACCATGTAACAATGACCTGATAATAAAAGTCTCCCTCCTCTCTCTCTCAAGGTGGGGGTAAGAACCGTCCTGCCAGTATGGACCTTCTCCTCCTCCACAGCCATCGCTCCACCTCTGACATCCGCCCCCCCCTTGTCCGCCAGCTCCCCCAGATCCCCACCAGCCCCGAGGGGGAGGGAAACATCCAGAGGGGAGGAGAAGAGGGGGTCAGAGACCACACCTACACTGAGGTGGGGATCCGGAACTCACCCGTCCGTTGCTTTGACAATGGGCTGTACGAGAGTGTAGGGGTTAGAGAGGTTGACACGGTGCCCCCAGCTCCCCCACCCACATCAGCCAACACCCCAGCAACACCGAGGACCTCACAGAGCCCCAACGGGACCCGCACCGACGATGTCCTCAATGGGAACAGAAACAGGAATGGGAATGTGCGTATTTATGCTCTGAAAGCAATGCAATAGAAGTGTTGACATCGCGTCATCATTGCCTTTATATTGTGACTGCCTACCCGTAAAAATGTTAGTTGTTCATTTTGTTATTCTGCTTTTCTTTTGTTGGCTCAATGGAAGGACAAGTACCTTCCAACTGCGTGTTTGTGTGTCTGTATTCCTCAGGGAAATGCCAGAGGAGCTGTTAATGGGAGCAGCAGAGGAGGGAAGGGGCTCAACGGTGCTAACGGATCGGCCCTGCCCTCCCTGGCCCCCCAGGACCCTGTAACGGCAGAGTATGCCTCCATACGGAAGGTCAAGAAGGTAAACAGTGTTTTTACAACTGCTTTCCAATGGAGTCATGGAACAGCATTATACTGTTTGAATTCATACTCTAATGAAATACAATTGATTAAGGTGGACAAGGCAACCAAGAAGGAGAACGGGAATGCAGAGTCACATGACCAATCAAGTGTGGGAGAGTCACCCTCTGCCCCGCCCCCTCCACTGCCCCGCAGCCAGGAGTTTCTACAGAAACAGCTGGGTCCATTCCACCTGCACGTCTTCCCTAAGGTACGCCCCCTGTAGGACACTCATGGACACAGACTCCGGATTGATGTAATTCTTCACCAGCTTGTGTACACTGCTAACCCCACACTGTAAACGCCAATGCATTTTTTACTCAAATACTTCTAGTTAGTTGAACTCAAAGTCAATGAAAACTCATTATTATTATTATTAAGGTTTATGTGGTACTGACTCAAAACTAAACAGGGCAACCGTGTAAACATGTCGCCCCCCCATGAATGATGCAGTGCCAATTGAGATATCATGATATTATTATGTGACTAACACATTTCAGTTAAATACTACAAGCCTTGGACCAATCAATATAATTTTGTATGGCATTCACCCAAGTTTTTGTCAAAATTGGGCTAGTGCTGTCTGAGATATTGCATGTGAAGAGCATACAAACGAAGACAGATCCACAGTCCCTTCCCCGATTTCATTGTGGGGCACAATACAATACACAAGAGAGCTATATACAGGGAGTACCCGTACCAAATCAACGTGAAGGAGTATGAGGTATTTGAGGTACAGATGAAGTTGGAAGTTCACATACACCTTAGCCAAATACATTTAAACTCAGTTTTTCACAATTCCTGACATTTAATCAGAGTAAAAATTCCCTGTCTTGGGTCAGTTATGATCACCACTTTATTTATAGAATATGAAATGTCAGAATAATAGTAAAGAGAATAATTTATTTCAGCTGTTATTACTTTCATCACATTCACAGTGGGTCAGAAGTTCACATACACTCAATTAGTATTCGGTACCATTGCCTTTAAATTGTTTAACTTGAGTCAAACGTTTCGGGTAGCCTTCCACAAGCTTCCCACAATAACTTGGGTGAATTTTGGTCCTTTCCTCCTGACAGAGCTGGTGTAACTGAGTCAGGTTTGTGGGCCTCCTTGCTCGCACAGGCTCTTCAGTTCTGCCGACACATTTTCTATGGGATTGAGGTAAGGGCTTTGTGATGTCCACTCCAACACCTTGACTTTGTTGTCCTTAAGCCCTTTTGCCACAACTTTGGAAGTATGTTTGGGGTCATTGTCCATTTGGAAGACCCATTTGCTACCAAGCTTAAACTTCCTGACTGATGGCTTGAGATGTTGCTTCAATATATCCACATAATTTTCCTTACTCATGACGCCATCTATTTTGTGAAGTGCACCAGTCCCTCCTGCAGCAAAGCACCCCCACAACATGATGCTGCTACACCCGTGCTTCACGGTTGGGATGGTGTTCTTCAGCTTGCAAGCGTCCCCCTTTTCATACAAATATAAAAATTGTCATTATGACCAAGCAGTTCTATTTTTGGTTCATCAGACCAGAGGACATTTCTCAAAAAAGTACAATCTTTGTCCCCATGTGCAGTTGCAAACCGTAGTCTGGCTTTTTTATGGCGGTTTTGGAGCAGTAGCTTCTTCCTTGCTGAGCGGCCTTTCAGGTTATGTCGATATAGGACTCATTTTATTCTGGATATAGATACTTTTGTAGCTGTTTCCTCCAGCATCTTCACAAGGTCCTTTGCTATTGTTCTGAGATTGATTGGCACTTTTCACACCAAAGTATGTGCATATCTAGGAGACAGAACACGTCTCCTTCCTGAGCGGTATGACGGCTGCATTGTCCCATGGTGATAAATACTTGCATACTATTGTTTGTACAGGTGAATTTCGTACCTTTAGGCATTTGGAAATTTCTCCCAAGGATGAACCAGTCTTGTGGATGTCTACAATTCTTTTTCTGAGGTCTTGGCTGATTTCTTTTGATTTTCACATGATGTCAAGCAAAATGGCACTGAGTTTGAAAGTAGGCCTTGAAATGTATCCACAGTACACCTCCAATTGACTCAAATGTTGTCAATTAGAAGCTTCTAAAGCCATGACATAATTTTCTGGAATATTCCAAGCTGTTCAAAGGCACAGTCAACTTAGTGTATGTAAACTTCTGACTCACTGGAATTGTGATACAGTGAATTATAAGTGAAATAATCTGTCTGTAAACAATTGTTGGAAAAATTACTTGTGTCATGCACAAAGTAGATGTCCTAACCGACTTTCCAAAACTAGAGTTTGTTAACAAGAAATGTGTGGAGTGGTTGAAAAATGAGTTTTAATGACTACAACCTAAGTGTATGTAAACTTCCGACTTCAACTGATGATATGTACATGAAGGGTGATTAGGCATTACGATAGATAATAATACGAGTTAAAAAAGGCAACAGTAAACATGTAGTAACCCATGAATGATGCAGCACCACCCTTGGGCCAATCAATGTAATTTTGTTAATTGACTGATCTCTGTAGCATGACACATCGTTCACCCAAGTGTTGTCTACATCGGGCCAGTGGTGTCTGAGATATCGCGTGGGTTAGCTAGACTCAAATTTCAGAGATTAAAAGAGATAAAAATATGTGCCTATTATAGCGCCACCGTGTGGCCGGAATGAATTGTCTTGCATATGTTGAGCGTTTGCAACATGTGTACCAAATTGTGTTACCATACGAATATCCTTGACTGATTTACATGCATTTATGTGCCAGACCACGCCCACGTGAATGTTTATTGGTTAATAGCGTCCATGTAGATTTAGGTACTAATCTCGACTATATTGGTTAGTGACAGGGACATGGTTGTTGAATTAATTCATTTTCAGTCCCTGTGGCCTTCAACAAGTGAGCTCCTAGGAAAATGTTATCATTATTAAACTCTTTATGACAATACATTACATATCTCCTAAATTCTTATTTTGAGGCTTCATCCTAATACAATGGCCAGAACTCATGGTTTACAGGCCACATTATGTCTATAAGTAGGCCTGTATGTTATTTATCTTTGTGTAGCATAACATTGATAAATCAGTCAGTCATGCAAAATTAGCGATATTATAAACAATTACAAAGAATTAACCTGCAGTGGCGCATACTGGGAAAAAAGTTTATTTGTTGTCATAACTTAAAAAATAGAGTTGATTTGACTTCTCATTTAGTTCTGAGTCGGTATCACATACACATTTGAAGTAATAATGACTTTTCATTGACTTTGTGTTTATTTTACTAGAAGTTTTTGAGTTAAATTTGCCTTGGGGTTTACAGTGTACATGCTGTGTGGCAGAAATATTAACCTGTCAATTCCTTCATTTACCCACCAGAGGGAACTATTCCTTCTGGTCAGTGCTCAGTGTTTGATGTCAGAGGAAGAGTAGATCTGTAATGCTCCGGGTTGAAGTCCCTCCTTAAACACAGGTCTACGATCAGATCACACTCACCTCAATACTAATCTTAACCATTGAAACTGATCTTAGATCAGTGTGTAGGGAGCAATTCGAGCCTGATCTTTATCACTATTTCCAGCCCCATGTGCTCTACTGACCTTACCTGTCCACATGAATAGAAGGTCAGATATTATAACTCATTATGTGCCCTGGGTCTGAAATCATTTTGTAACCAGATGGAAATAGTGTGTATAGTGTGGGCAGCACTGAAAGGGGGTAATGGAGGGACAATGATAAAGATCAAACTTTCCTGTGTGTTTGGCAGTCCTACCTGTTTTCTCTTACTGTGTGTGTGTGCATTTTGTGCCTGTCTGTGTGTGCGTGTGTGTGTGTGTGTGTGTGTGTGTGTGTGTGTGTGTGTGTGTGTGTGTGTGTGCGTGTGTCTGCGTGTGTCTGCATGTGTGTGCGTGTGTGTGTGTGTGTGCGTGTGTGTGTCTGTGTGTGTCTGTGTGTGTGTGTGTGTGCGTGTGTGTGTGTGTGTGTGTGTGTGTCTGCGTGTGTCTGCGTGTGTCTGCGTGTGTGTGTGTCTGTGTGTGTGTGTGTGTGTGTGTGTGCGTGTGTCTGCGTGTGTCTGCGTGTGTGTGTGTGTCTGTGTGTGTCTGCGTGTGTCTGCGTGTGTGTGTGTGTGTGTGTGTGCGTGTGTGTGTGTGTGTGTGTGTGTGTGTCTGCGTGTGTCTGCGCGCTCACGTGCATTTGCACAGCACAAACAGGGTGATTATAATCTGCTTGGTCACAGGTTTGGTAGATTAACAGAGCTGTGTAAAGTATTTTATTTATTTTTATTTAGCCTTTATTTAACTAGTCAGTTCAAACTTCTTAAGGATAGGGAGCAGTATTTTCACATCCGGATGAAAAGTGTGCCCAAAGTAAACTGCCTGCTACTCAGGCCCAGAAGCTAGGATGTGCATATTATTAGTAGATTTGGATGGAAAACACTCTAAGTTTCTAAAACTGTTTGAATGATATCTGTGAGTATAACAGAACTTATTTGGCAAGCGAAACCCTGAGGACAAACAATCCAGGAATATTTTATTTTGAGGTCACTCTCTTTTCAATGGGTTTTCAATGAGAATCTAGAATTCTAAGGCAGTTGCTTGCAGATCCTATCGCTTCCACTAGATGTCAACAGTCTTTAGAAATTGGTTGATGTTTTTCTTTTGTGTACTGAAGAAGTAGGGCAGTTCAGTACGAGGGTCGGGTGAAGTGTACTGTTTGTTAGAGGCGCGCGACCTGAAAGCACGCTCCACTTTGTTTTCGTCCGGTATTGAACACAGTTTATCCCGTCTTAAATTTGATAGATTATTTACGTAAAAAAATCCCTAAAGTTGTATTAGGAAAGTTGTTTGAAATGTTTGGAACAAGTTTACAGGTAACGAGTTGGAACCGTTATTTTTCTGGATCAAATGCGTCAAATAAATGGACATTTTGGATATATAACGACGGAATTAATCGAACAAAAGGACCATTTGTGATGTTTATGGGACATTTTGGAGTGCCAACAGAAAAAGATCTTAATAGGTAAGGCATGAATTATATCACTATTTCTAAATATGAATGTCATGTATTTGTTTGGTGGGGTGCTATCCTCAGATAATCGCATGGTTTGCTTTTGCTGTAAAGCCTTTTTGAAATCTGATACGTTGGCTGGATTACAAGTGTAGCTTTAATTTGGTGTATTGCATGTGTGATTTCATGAAACTTTAATATTTATAGTAATTTAATTTGAATTTGGCGCTCTGCCATTTCACCGGATGTTGTCAAATCGATCCCGTTAACGGAATTTGATCCCTAAGAAGATAAGGACTAATTAATTAAGAACAAATTGTTATTTACAATGACAGCCTACCAAAGGCAAAAGGCCTCCTGCGGGGACGAGGGCTGGGATTAAAAATAAAATAAAACTATAGGACAAAACACATATCAGAGACACCACAACACTACATAAAGAGAGACCTAAGACAACAACATAGCATGGCAGCAACACATGACAACACAGCATGGTAGCAACACAACATGACAACAACATGGTAGCAACACAACATGGGAGCAGCACAACACATGGCACAAACATTATTGGGCACAGACAACAAGACAAGGGCAAGAAGGTAGAGACAACAAAACATCACGCGAAGCAGCCACAACTGTCAGTAAGAGTGTCCATGGTTGAGTCTTTGAATGAAGAGATGGAGATAAAACTATCCAGTTTGAGTGTTTTTTGTGGATCGTTCCATTCGCTAGCTGCAGCGACCTGAAAAGACGAGCGACCCAGGGATGTGTGTGCTTTGGGGACCTTTAACAGAATATGACTGGCAGAACGGGTGCTGTATGTGGAGGATGAGGGCTGCAGTAGGTAATTTAGATAGGGGGGAGTGAGGCCTACGAGGGTTTTATAAATAAGCATCAACCAGTGGGTCTTGCGACAGGTATACAGAGATAACCAATTTACAGAGGAGTATAGAGTGCAGTGATGTGTCCTAAAGGAAGCATTGGTGGCAAATCTGATGGACGAATGGTAAAGAACATCAAGCCGCTCGAGAGCACCCTTTCCTGCCGATCTATAAATTACATCTCCGTAATCTAGCATGGGTAGGATGGTCATCTGAAGGTCAGGGTTAGTTTGGCAGATGCGGTGAAAGAGAAACGATTACGAAAGAGAAACCAAGTCTAGATTTAACCTTAGCCTGCAGCTTTGATAAGTGCTGAGAGAAACAGAAACAGAAGGAAGAAGGCACTGACAAAGATGGTAGCCTCGCTTCGCGTTCTTAGGAAACTATGCAGTATTTTGTTTCTTTATCTATTATTTCTAACATTGTTACCCCAGGTAATCTTAAGTGTTATTACATACATACATACATACATACATACATACATACATCCCGCGCTCAGGTCTGTTCAACGCTGGTCCGACCAATCTGATTCAAGACTGCTTTGATCACGTGGACTGGGATATGTTCCGCATTACGTCCAACAACAACATTGACGAATACGCTGA
The DNA here is from genome assembly GCF_057628025.1 of Oncorhynchus mykiss. Lineage (NCBI taxonomy): Eukaryota > Metazoa > Chordata > Actinopteri > Salmoniformes > Salmonidae > Oncorhynchus > Oncorhynchus mykiss. The sequence continues at coordinate 6,153,998 of NC_143049.1, forward strand.
TTCGATGAGCGAGTTCATTAGAAAGTGCATCGGCGATGCTATACCCACAGCATCGATTAAAATATTCCCAAATCAGAAACCGTGGATTTATGGCAGCATTCGCACAAAACTGAAAGCGCAAACCACTGCTTTTAACCAGGGCAAGGTGACCGGAAACATGACCGAATACAAACAGTGTAGCTATTCCCTCCGCAAGGCAATCAAACAAGCTAAGTGTCAGTATAGAGACAAAGTAGAGTCACAATTCAACGGCTCAGACACAAGAGGTATGTGGCAGGGTCTACAGTCAATCACAGATTACAAAAAGAAAACAAACCCCGTCGCGGACCAGGATGTCTTGCTCCCAGACAAATTAAACAACTTCTTTGTGCGCTTTGAGGACTATACAAAGACTGTGGGCTCTCATTCTCCGTGGCAAACGCGAGTAAAACATTTGAACGTGTTAACCCTCGCAAGGCTGCCGGCCTAGACATGCTTCAAGATGGCCAGCATTGTTCCTGTTCCCAAGAAAGCTAAGGTAACTGAACTAAATGATTATCACCCCGTAGCACTCACTTCTGTCATCATGAAGGGCTTTGAGAGACTAGTCAAGGATCATATCACCTCCACCCTACCTGATACCCTAGACCCACTACAATTTACTTACCACACCAATAGGTCCACAGATGATGCAATCGCCATCACACTGCCCTATCCCATCTGGACAAGAGGAATACCTATGTAAGAATGCTGTTCATTGACTACAGCTAAACATTCAACACCATGGTACCTTCTAAACTCATCATTAAGCTTGAGACCCTGGGTCTCCACCCCGCCCTGTGCAACTAGGTCCTGGACTTTCTGATGGTCCGCCCCCAGATGGTGAAGGTAGGAAACAACATCTCCACCCCGCTGATCCTCAACACTCGGGCCCCACAAGGGTGCGTTCTCAGCCCTCTCCTGTACTCCCTGTTCACCCACGACTGCATGGCCATGCACGCCTCCAACTCAATCATCAAGTTTGCTGACGACACTACAGTGCCAGGCTTGATTACCAACAATGATGAGACAGCCTGCAAGGAGGAGGTGAGGGCCCTCAGAATATGGTGTCAGGAAAATAACCTCTCACTCAACATCAACAAAACAAAGGAGATGATCGTGGACTTCAGGGAACAGGATTTGTGTGTATAAGGTAGTTGTTGTCAACAAATTTGATTACTTGTTAGATATTACTGCACTGTCAGAACTAGAAGCACAAGCATTTCGCTACACTTGCATTAACATCTGCTAACCATGTGTATGTGACTAATCAAATGTCATTTGATTTGATTGATTTGAGAAGACCAGTGTACCTTCTAGCCCTACTCCCAAGTACTTGAATGAGGTGACTACCCTCAGAGTTAGTAATCACACCGGTGGGGAGAGGGGCATTCTTCTTACCAAACCACATTACCTTTGTTTTAGAGGTGTTCAGAACAAGGTTAAGGGCAGAGAAAGCTTGTTGGACACTAAGAAAGCTTTGTTGTAGAGCGTTTTAACACAAAATCCAGGAGGGGGCCAGCTGAGTATAACACTGTATCATCCGCATATAAATGGATAGAGAGAGCTTCCTGCTGCCTGAGCTATGTTGTTGATGTAAATTGAGAAGAGCGTGGGGCCTAGGTTCGAGCCTTGGGGTACTCCCTTGGTGACAGCAGATGTTCTGGCTTTACACACTGCACTCTTTGAGAGAGGTAGTTAGCAAACCAGGCCAAAGACCCTTCAGAGACACCAATACTCCTTAGCCGGCCCACGAGAATGGAATGGTCTACCTTATCAAAAGCTTTGGCCAAGTCAATAACAATAGTATCACAACATTGCTTAGAATCAAGGGCAATTGTGACATAATTTAAGACCTTTAAGGTTGCAGTGACACATCCGTAACCTGAGCAGAAACCAGATTGCATACAAGAGAGAATACTATAGACATCAAGAAAGCCAGTCAGTTGATTTATGACATGTTTTTCCACCACTTTTGATAAACAGGGCAAAATAGAGATAGGCCTATAACAGTTTGCATCAGCTTGATCTCCTCCTTTAAATAAAGGACAAACAGTGGCTGCCTTCCAAGCAATGGGAACCTCCCCAGAAAGGATGGACAGGTTAAAAAGGTTGGAGATAGGCTTGGCGATGATAGAGGCAGCAACCTTAAAGAAGAAAGGGCCTAAAACATCTGACCCAGATGTTTTTTTGGGGTCAAGTTCCTTTAACACCTTGGACTCAGTAAACAATGTTTTCTTTGCAGTGGGTGTGTGTCTGTGTTGTATATGCTCTAATTATTTTCTACTGTATGTATGTGTTTGAGTACACTGTATTTTAACAGAATGTGTATAATAGTGAGTGTTTGTGAATGTATGTGGATGTGAGCATATTGTGTGAATTAAATACAACGGTGTATGTGTCATGTCACCCTGAGGGGTATCCTAAGAAAAAGGTTTAAGGAGTGAGCGAAGTAACTTTGGTCAACTCTAAATTTAACCTATCATACAAAAGTGGCTCACCTTTTAGCCAGGTAAATTTCCTTCAGAACTATTCTGCTCCAGGGCAGGCTAACTCAGGGCTAACTCAACTGAATGAAATGTCTGAGCCAAGACCAATGAAATCAGATTCCCTCCCTCTTGCAAAGATTGCATTATCACCCCCTTCATCTGAGGAAGACAACTGATTAAATATTTTATTAATTACATGTTTTTTATCTTTAAAAAATTGCAATGTTAAAATACTGTATATCACATTACACATTTAGTAATGACAGAATGCGTTTTAAACTTCACACAATGTAACACTTTTGTATGACTTAATGAAATAATATATAGATGGGAGTGAGGAACATTTGTGCATTGATAAGCACACCAAAGACGCCATTAACGATGAGTAATAAAATAAAGACGGAACTTCTAAAACAATATTTCACACTATAGTCTGCTGAATTTGAAAGATATATTTTCTTTCATTTTGATTTCGGCACAAATGAAAATGTGTCACTGACCCACCCATGGATTTATGTTTCAGCGTCGTCTCAATAAAGAGTTCTGCATTCGACTAGCCATGTGTGACATGCATGTGCAGTTACAAGCCTGCTCGAGTTAGCGGAAGGAGGACAGGCAATATCCACCATCGTAGTACAGATGAAGCCTGACCTGGAATGTGAAGCTTACTGAAGCTGGCTAGCTTTAGAAAACGTTGAGTAGATCTAGCTTGCTTCGTAGGATACCCCTCAGGGCTACAGGCCCCCAACCCCCCAAAAAATGTAAACATTTCAGTTTATTTTCATTTTTTTTTTAGGAACTCGAGGTCACAACTTACTGCTAAGAGTTAGAATAGTATAATCAAGAAGGTGCAACTTCTACATTTGGTAAAGCGTCAGTAGTTTTTCTCTTGTAATGTCAGTCACTGACAGTCACTCAATTAGACCATGTCACCTAAAGATGTTTTAATTGGTAAGTTAGTCTAGCCAGCTATCTACACCTTGTAGTAATCATTACCGGCACTGACCTCCAGGGAGCCCCCATAGATGTTGTTGGTCACTCTCACTCAGATATCACATGAGCATGGCATAAGTCATGGGACATTTTAGAATTAGCTTTCAAATTGCAAAATGTTCTCTCGGCCCCATGGAAAAATGAATAGAATTGCATGAAATGAGTTTTAAAAACTGCAAAATGTTCTGTCCTCCCCAAGGCAAAATGTGTAGAATTGCAGGAAATTCGCTTTGAAACGGCAAAATGTTCTGTCCGCCCCAAGGCAAAATTTTCTGTCTGCCCCAAGGCTACATTTTCTGTCTGCCCCAAGGCTAAATTTTCTGTCTGCCCCAAGGCAAAATGTTCTGTCTGCTCCAAGGCAAAATGTTCTGTCTGCCCCAAGGCAAAATGTTCTGTCTGCCCCAAGGCAAAATGTTCTGTCCGCCCCAAGGCAAAATGTTCTGTCTGCCCCAAGGCACAATGAGTAGAATTGCAGGAAATGTGCTTTGAAACGGCAAAATGTTCTGTCCTCCCCAAGACACAATGAGTAGAATTGCATGAAATAACTCTCCGCTGTCAAGAGGGGGACCACTACATATTTTTACCGCGAGGTGGGGGGCCACCAAACTAGGAATGGGCATTTGAAATGATTTCACTATTTAAATAATATCAATAATAAAGAATTGGGAAATTTAAATGGGCACTTTCTCGAGCGAGACAGAGAGTCGGTGCGCTGCACTCTGCTTCTTTCAGCCGAAGGGTGGGGGAGTGTTGAGAGAGGAGCAGTGGCCGGTGTGTGTGACAGTCTATGTGTGGCATGGAGGGAAAGAGAGAGAGGGAAAATAGCCATACCGACTCACACTAGTTAGACAAACTTGTTGCTACCATAGGTTATCTATCATACCATCTGATATTGCCTGTATTGACGGCATTAAATCGTTGTAAGCCAGCTAGCTAGTTAAAGTAGCAAGGCTAATTGAGGCTATTGTGCTGCACTTCCCGTCCTTGTCTACAACAACTTTAATGAAACAACAGCCTACCTGTTGGTTGATCATTGTAGCCTACTCCTCATTTAGCCAACTGAACTCCTGAATGTTTATTACATTTTGCATCAGTTAGACATCTCCCACTTCAGATGCTACACATGGAGCCTCTAACTGTTGCGCTGCTTTCATTGCCTGACAATAACAAAAAGCTACACGTGTGGAAAGTGTATCGGCTACCAGTGTGTCTTTTGTATGGGGTGCACTCATAAAAACTGTCGTTAAAATGTTGAATGTATCCCATGTAGGCTTTGCAGCAATGTCATATAGATGATTTTATTCCATTTAGTCAAAAATGAATACTCTCCCAAGTAATCTAATACTAACGTCCATTTGGATATTTGAATATTCAAATGAACGTGCCCATACCCCAGGCCAAATCTCTCTTAGGGTTCCCAAACAACTCGGGCCGCCCCTGGTGTCATCAGCTTCTCTAGTGTGTCCTTGAGAGAGAGCTTGTTTTTGTCTGTTTAGTATGTGTGTTTTAGAGAAAGCGTTGTCTCTTGTTTGTAGCTGAATGACAGGGCAAAATGTTGATTTCCGCCTAAATAGATATACCCAACCGTAATTATTTTTCATGAGATGGCCATAAACAATAAATGGTAATGTTGCATAGTTTTTAGAAAGATCTGTAAGTCACCTATCTGGTAAAACAATTGCTGAGGTGTGCTCATTTTGATTGCTGAGGTGTCCTCATTTTGATTGCTGAGGTGTCCTCATTCTGATTGCTGAGGTGTCCTCATTCTGATTGCTGAGGTGTCCTCATTCTGATTGCTGAGGTGTCCTCATTCTGATTGCTGAGGTGTGCTCATTCTGATTGCTGAGGTGTGCTCATTCTGATTGCTGAGGTGTGCTCATTCTGAGGACACGAGCTCAAGTTCATAGTACAAATGTTATGAAAATATGAGAAATCATATAAGATTTCTTTCCTATTCAACAAAAGTGGGTATTAGGGCTTGAAATTATATAGTAACAATCAATTTATAAATGACGTACTATAAGATTTCACATTTCATATAACTTTTAAATAAGTATGATCATACTTAGCGACAGTACAATATTGGCACTATAACGTTGACAGATAATTTCTCCTTAACGTCCACTGAGTGTGCAGAGACACCAATGAGACGAAGGTACAGCGTGGTAGGCGTACATTTTGAATTTATTAAATGAACAACCCAAAAAACAAGAAATATAATGTCATAGACGTGTGTATAGGTGGCAGGGAAGTCAGGCGCAGGAGAGTCAAACGGAGTGTAAAATGGAGTCTTTTAATAAATGTCCAAGTAACATGCTCCATAACACGAATAAGAAAAATGAATATAAACAAATATGGGTACGAAGACCCGTCGCGCACCCATACAAATAAACACTACACTGACAATAAACAATCTCTGACAAAGACATGAGGGGAAACAGAGGGTTAAATACACAACAGGTAATACATGGTATTGAAAACAGGTGTGTGGGAAGACAAGACAAAACCAATGGAAAATGAAAAATGGATCGATGATGGCTAGAAGACTGGTGACGTCGACCGCCGAGCACCGCCCGAACAAGGAGAGGCAACGACTTCGGCAGTATCCCCCCCCCCCCCCCCCCCCCTTCTGACGCGGGGCTCCAGCTGCGCGTCTACACTGGCATCGGGGACGACCCGGAGGGCAAGGTGCAGGGCGATCCCGATGGAGACGGTGGAATTCTTTTAACATGGAAGGATCTAACACGTCCTCCACCGGAACCCAGCATCTCTCCTCCGGACCGTACTCCTCCCAGTCCAAGAGGTACTGGAGGCCTCTCGCCCGACGTGTCAAATTCAAAATGGATCGAACAGAGTACGCCGGATTGTACTCGATGTCTAGAGGAGGCGGAGGAACATCACGCACTTCAGCCTCCTGGAGAGGGCCAGCCACCACCGGCCTGAGGAGAGCAGGTGGAGGGGCAAGTTTTGGGTCGAGAGCCAGACACTGTCCCCTGGTGCGAACACCGGGGCCTCACTGCGACGACGGTCTGCGCCAATTTTCTGGTGCCTTATGGCGCGCTGAAGGTGGACGTGGGCTGCCTCCCAGGTTTCCTCAGTGCGCCGAAACCAATTGTCCACCGCAGGAGCCTCAGTCTGACTTTGATGCCAAGGAGCCAGAACCGGCTGATACCCTAATACACATTGAAAAGGAGTAAGATTAGTGGAGGAGTGACGTAGCGAGTTCTGTGCCATCTCTGCCCTGGGCACGAACTTCGCCCACTCCCCCGGCCGGTCCTGGCAATCGGACCGCAGAAACCTACCCACATCCTGGTTAACTCTCCCCACCTGCCCATTACTCTCGGGGTGAAAACCTGAGGTAAGACTAACCGAGATCCCCAGACGTTCCATGAACGCCTTCCAGACCCTTGATGTGAACTGGGGACCCCGATCAGACACTATATCCTCAGGCACCCCATAGTGCTGGAAAACGTGTGTAAACAGGGCCTCTGCAGTTTGTAAGGCCGTAGGGAGACCGGGCAAAGGGAGGAGATGACAGGACTTCGAAAACCGATCCACAACGAGCAGGATCGTGGTTTTACCCTGTGAAGGTGGAAGATCGGTTAGGAAATCCACCGACAGGTGCCACCACGGCCGTTGAGGAACGGGTAAAGGTTGTAGCTTACCTCTGGGCAGGTGTCTAGGAGCCTTGCACTGGGCGCACACCGAGCAGGAGAAAATATAAATCCTCACGTCCTTAGCTAAAGTGGGCCACCAGTACCTCCCATCAAGACAGCGCATCGTCCGACCTATCACAGGATGACCAGAGGAGGGTGATGTGTGAGCCCAATAGATCAATCGGTCGCGGACAGCAGACGTTCCGTCTGTACAGACGACCAGCTGGACACTCAGGGGGAGAGGGCTCTCCACGTGACGCCCGCTCAATGTCCGCATCCAGCTCCCACAATTCTGGCGCAACCAAACACGAAGCTGGGAGTATGGGAGTAGGATCCATGGACCGCTCCTCTGTGTCATACAGCCTAGACAATGCGTCTGCCTTGACACAAAACGAGTGAAAAACATGGCCCACCTTGCCTGGCGAGGATTCAGTCTCTTCGCCTGCCGGATGTACTCCAGATTGCGGTGGTCAGTCCAGATGAGAAAAGGGTGTTTAGCCCCCTCAAGCCAATGCTTCCACGCCTTCAAGGCTTTTACGACAGCTAACAGCTCCCGGTCCCCCACATCATAGTTTCGCTCCGTCGAGCTGAGCTTCTTCGAAAAAGCTTCAGTGGCGTACCCGAACGCTGAGAGAGCACTGCTCCTATCCCAGCTTCGGATTCGTCCACCTCCACTATGAATGGCAAAGAGGGATCCGGATGAGCCAACACAGGTACCGAGGTAAACAGAGTCTTCAGGTGTCCAAAAGCCCTGTTCGCCTCAGCAGGCCACTGCAAGCGCACCGGTCCCCCCTTTAGCAGTGAGGTCATGGGAGCAGCAACCTGACCAAAACCCCTGGCAAACCCTAAAAAACGCTGTGGTTGGAGTCGGCCAATTACGCACGGCTGTAATGCGGTCGCTCTCCATTTCCACTCCTGAAGTGGAAATCCGATGCCCTAGGAAGGAGATGGATTGTTATTATTATAGATAATGCTCCAATAATGCTCATTATAGGAAATGCTCCAACAGGCGATCAAGCACCCTGCGCAACAGGGACACATGCTCTTGCGCGTGTAGCGGAGTATATCAGAATATCATTGATATACACCACTATACCCTGCCCGTGCAGGTCCCTGAAGATCTCATCTACAAATGACTGGAAGACTGATGGAGCATTCATCAACCCATATGGCATGACACGGTACTCATAATGACCTGAAGTGGTGCTAAATGCCGTCTTCCACTCATCACCCTTCCGAATCCGCACCTTTGTGTTGTGTATTTAACCCTCTGTTTCCCCTCATGTCTTTGTCAGAGATTGTTTATTGTCAGTGTAGTGTTTATTTGTATGGGTGCGCGACGGGTCTTCGAACCCATATTTGTTTATATTCATTTTTCTTATTCGTGTTATGGAGCATGTTACTTGGACATTTATTAAAAGACTCCATTTTACACTCCGTTTGACTCTCCTGCGCCTGACTTCCCTGCCACCTATACACACGTCTATGACAGAATCTCTGACAAAGACATGAGTGGAAACAGAGGGTTAAAAACACAACAGGTAATGGATGGGATTGAAAACAGGTGTGTGGGAAGACAAGACAAAACCAATGAAAAATGGATCGATGATGGCTAGAAGACAGGTGACGTCGACCGCCGAGCACCGCCCGAACAAGGAGAGGCAACGACTTTGGTAGAAGTCGTAACAGATAAATGACACGTAAAGTAATGTAGCGCTAAACCAGCAACTGACAAAAACAAGATCCCACAACAGAAAGTGGGAAAAGGGCTGCCCAAGTATGATCCCCAATCAGAGACAACGATAGCCTCTGATTGGGAACCATACTCGGCCAAAAACAAAGAAACAGACATCATAGAATGCCCACCCAACATCACACCCTGACCTAACCAAATAGAGAAATAAAACGTCTCTCTAAGGTCAGGGCTTAGTGATTTTGTCCATCTGTGACCAAGAAAAAGTGGTCTTGGTTCAATTCTATGAAATTATTTTATAGTTTCCCATGTTGAGAGCTCTAAATCCGTCTGAGAATATCACAGCGAGATGAAACTAGTATGAAACTGCTCAAAGTACCCCCAAAAAGGGCTCTTACCATCTAAAAGGATATTATGTTTATGCGTGTGTACTGTAGCCTATATGTGAGTATGTGCTTCATAGTGTGTGTGTTTGTGAGCCTGCGTCCCCGCCCTTCTCCTGCTCTGTGGAGCACATGTTGTGTGCTTGGCCAGCAGAGCGGAGGGGACGATTATGCAAGAGCCTTTATGGCTGCCAAGCCGTGTGTGAGTGAGTGTGTGTGTGAGTGTGTGCGCTTGCGTGTGTGTTGAGGGAGGAAACAGCAAAACAGGTAGCCAACCAGCCAGAGGAATAAATATAACATCACTGGCTCTGGAGAGTGCATCTTAATTTACAAAACATTAACTATTGGGCTTTGTTATTATTGAGTTTGATCTTTGTTAGAAAGTACATTAAAGCTGTAACTATGAGATTGTATATACAGCACAATCAACAAACTACTCCTGAACTTTAATTAACTTTAATTGCATTTACTAATGTCACTCATAAAACATTCATAATCACTCACACAATAGATGATGGATATGTATGAGATTCAGTAAAGAAATCCCCTGGGAGGCTTCTCCTGCAGTGGTTCTGTAGTGTAGATTTGATGGTGGGGACAGTGTGTGATAGAGGGTAATAAACATCTGGATGTTGGTAGCACTTGAGACTGAGAAACCTCTTGATTGACCAAGAGTTAAAAAGATCCACCGATGAAGAAGAACATCTCATTTGATGGCAGCATCTGATTCTGTTCATGATTGCTGTCTGATTTCTGGGCAGCTGTGCACTGAGTGGGCTGTCTTTTGACACACACACACACACACACACACACACACACACACACACACACACACACACACACACGTGGGGCGCATCTTTGATCTGGGGGCCGTGTATATGCAACACATCACACATGATTCTTTAACCACTGAAATTTCCTCAAAAACATTTTACCCTCTATCTGACGGTACTGTTTTGTTCAGTTATATTTCATATGAAGAAAAAAACAAAAGGACAAGAGACAGCAGTATGGTGGAGGGGAGACGGTGCAGGGGATACGGTGGAGGGGATACGGTGGAGGGGAGACGGTGGAGGGGATACGGTGGATGGGAGACGGTGCAGGGGAGACGGTGCAGGGGAGACGGTGCAGGGGATACGGTGGAGGGGATACGGTGGAGGGGATACGGTGGAGGGGATACGGTGGAGGGGAGACAGTGGAGGGGAGACGATGGATGGGAGACGGTGGAGGGCAGACGGTGGAGGGGAGACGGTGCAAGGGAGACGGTGGAGGGGATACGGTGGAGGGGAGACGGTGGAGGGGAGACGATGGATGGGAGACGGTGGAGGGGAGACGGTGCAGGGGATACGGTGGAGGGGATACGGTGGAGGGGAGACGGTGGAGGGGAGACGATGGATGGGAGACGGTGCAGGGGAGACGGTGCAGGGGAGACGGTGCAGGGGAGACGGTGCAGGGGAGACGGTGCAGGGGAGACGGTGGAGGGGAGACGGTGCAGGGGAGACGGTGGAGGGGAGACGGTGGAGGGGAGACGGTGCAAGGGAGACGGTGGAGGGGAGACGGTGGAGGGGAGACGGTTGAAGGGAGACGGTGGAGGGGAGACAGTTGAAGGGAGACGGTGGAAGGGAGACGGTGCAGGGCAGACGGTGGAGGGGAGACGGTGGAGGGCAGACGGTGGAAGGGAGACGGTGCAGGGCAGACGGTGGAGGGGAGACGGTGGAGGGGAGACGGTGGAGGGAAGACGGTGGAGGGCAGACGGTGGAGGGGAGACGGTGGAGGGCAGTGCGGTGGAGGGGAGACGGTGGAGAGGAGACGGTGGAGGGGAGACGGTGGAGGGGAGACGGTGCAGGGGATACGGTGGAGGGGATACGGTGGAGGGGAGACGGTGGAGGGGAGACGGTGGAAGGGAGACGGTGGAGGGGAGACGGTGGAGGGGAGACGGTGGAGGGGAGACGGTGGAGGGCAGACGGTGGAGGGCAGACGGTGGAGGGCAGACGGTGGAGGGCAGACGGTGGAGGGCAGACGGTGGAGGGGAGACGGTGGAGGGCAGACGGTGGAGGGCAGACGGTGGAGGGCAGACGGTGGAGGGGAGACGGTGGAAGGGAGACGGTGGAGGGGAGACGGTGGAAGGGAGACGGTGGAGGGCAGACGGTGGAGTGGAGACGGTGGAGGGCAGACAGTGGAGGGGAGACGGTGGAGGGGAAACCATTTCAACAACCATGTCATTTCTCAATGCAAACACACCCCCCCCACATACACACACACACACACACACACACAGACACACACAGACACACACAGACACCCCCCCCCCCCCCCCCCCCACACACACACACACGCACACACACACACACACACACACAGTATATTGGGGAGATTTGGGTATTGCTTACATAACATATGGTTTGTATGTACAGTATTTGTGAGACTTTATTATTCTTGCTTTTGTGTTTTTTTGTTGAGCAAAACTTTTTGTCAATGTCGCTGAGATAAGAGTTGCGTTGGAGGCGGGGAAACTGTGGAGCCAGCTGTACAGACTATTGCATGTTTCTGTTTGTGAGTCTTTTATTAAAGATTGTGAAACGATGTTGTCTTTTTGCAGATTTTCATTCAATCATGCAGAGCTGTTCTTTTTGGGGGCCTAAAATACATGTGTTCATATGGGCAGAATATTATCTGTAGGCAAAAATATATTTTTCTGGTAAAAGACTGACGTTTGGACTTTTCAGTTAAAACATACTGAAATGAAAACGTAGTTGTTTTAGAGACACTAAGTAACAACAGGATTCTCTTAATACTGGGCTCTCACCATTACTACCACCATTACCATTCACATTCAGTCAGCTTTGGTGTTGACATCAGTGAGCCTTCTGAATGAGGAGAGACACATTGGTAGTCCTAACTTCCCCGGTACTTCACAGCTTCCCTGGGAAACTTAAGGTATTGTATCCTCACGTGGATGAAAGAGTAGCGGAGGAAGGAGTTTGCTTCTGCTGCAATGTTGGCCTTAATATATATCGTGTTGCGTCGGTGCTTTGAGTAGTGAATATAGGCCCTGGCTACCAGGCTGACAGCAGAGCCCTGTTCTCTGTGTGTCCACCAGGAGGCAGTGTTCATGGGAAACGGGGAGCAGTACATCTGGAAGCCCCCAGAGGACAATGACATCATCACCTTGCACCCAGCGCCTATACCCCCGGGGGAGAATGGACAGGGATACACACCCACAGCCATGGAGGTGAGGGATATGTCTGTGTGTGTATGCATGTGGGTGGTGGAGTGGGCGGGATGAGGTAAGTGTGTCATGGGGAGATTTGTGTATTGCTTACGTAACATATGGTTTGTATGTACAGTAAATTTGTGTTAACTTAATGGTCAAATTGTGAAAGAGAGGTCCTGTTTACCCAGAGAGCTCCTCTTTGAATGGCTTTGCCGCCATAACACAGACCTTCCTGAGTCAAACTTGGTCCGGGGCCTGGTTTCTGGTTACACTGCTGGGTGGGATTACAGCCATGTGGAACCGCAACATGTGGGTGGAGCCGAGCCCTTAACTCTGACACGTCAGTCACACTATGGGACAAAGTGACATCCCATTTCTCATGTAGTGCACTACTTCTGGAGAGTTTCACTGTTGGCTTGGCTGCAGAAAAACAGGTTTGAGCCCCTGACTCCTTTTGCTGTGTGGCTGTGAGCAGAGCTTAAGGGGTTAAGTCTCTGCTGTTTGGCTCCTCATTTAGAATGTAGAGCTCAGACTACTACGCAGATTTCTCTCCCTCCCTCTTTTTCTGTCTTTCTCTCCCGCTCTCTCAATCACTCATTCTTTCACTCTCTTTGTTTTTGCCTCTCTGAGACAAATAGTAAGACAATCTCCTCTTTCTCTTCTCTTCCCCCTTAATCCCTCTTCCTCTTTATGATTTTATCTTTCTCTCTTTCTGAACTCCTAGTATACTCTGGAGTGTGTCAGTTGCACCCGTCAAAAGGTGTTCCACTCCTCTCCTCCTCCGTTCCTCTCTTCTCGTCCACTCCTTACTTGCCTTTTGTAGGCGCTGGCCTGCTCTCAACCAATCAGATCTCCCATACCGGGTCTTACCCACTAACGTACATAATGCACACAAACCATTCTAAATTCACTACTTATTTTGTGATATCTACAAAATAACAGAAATAAGATTTTGTTGCGAAGTTGATAATCCTGTCACACACAGAGAGCAGAAATATAAACGGTACTGTATCTTAGAGTAGACGAGGAGAAGGAGAAGAGGAGAATGAACAAAATAAAATATACAGTACAGGCTTCTTCAACAGCTGCAGTTTTGAAACCCCCATCGTCTTGTGACTTCCTTCCTCTGCTGCAAACACACATACACACACACACACACAAATACACACACACACACAGACACGTAATGGCTGTACAGATCACACACACAGCGCAGGGCATGGTCTTTGTTTATTAAAAAAGATCATCACAGATTTGTGGGGGCAGGGTTTAAGTGTTGCTAGAGATCTGTTAGGAAGAGAGAGACACCGAGAGAGAGAGAGAGAGAGAGGGGGGGGGGGGATTGTTGAATCTAATGAAAAAGGAACTGTTTATGTTCATCTGTATGAGTATGTGATAGTATCTCTAGAGTATAAAATATATACTTTGTAGATAGATACTCAGTGTCAGTTCCACCCCAACAGTTACCCCCTAAAGACCATTGTGCATTTTTTGAAACTCCTAAAATCCCTTGGGGTCTGAGAGAGATAGTGACAGATGGAGTGACAGAAAGAGAGAGACAGAGAGCGACATGGAGAATGATAGATAAAGAGAGCTATTTGCTCATGAAGCATTTCTCAGGAGCAGTAGATCAGAGGTGCAGTCCGGGTGTGAACACGGAAGACAAACATGACCGTATCCCACAATCCTTTTGTGCACCTCTCTATGACCTATGAAACAGAAATGCCACAGAGGTCACAATGTCGCTTAGATGGAATGTCTCTGCAAGATTTTCCACAAGCCATTTGGTTGTAAGTAGCGAGTTTGCACACACATGTTATTATTTCTTATTGTTGTTGCCTTGTCCAGAAGGACCCTGTAAGTAAGTACTTGGTTGGATGTGTATACCATGTGTATCCTGTAGTAAATCATGGAACTAGATATGGTCCATTAATACTTGCCATGTGTATCCTGTAGTAAAACATGGAACTAGATATGGTCCATTAATACTTACCATGTGAATCCTGTAGTAAAACATGGAAGTAGATATGGTCCATTAATACTTGCCATGTGTATCCTGTAATAAAACATGGAACTAGATATGGTCCATTAATACTTGCCATGTGTATCCTGTAGTAAAACATGCAACTAGATATGATCCATTAAAACTTGCCATGTGTATCCTGTAGTAAAACATGGAACTAGATATGATCCATTAGTACTTGCCATGTGTATCCTGTAATAAAACATGGAACTAGATATGATCCATTAATACTTACCATGTGTATCCTGTAGTAAAACATGGAACTAGATATGGTCCATTAATACTTGCTATGTGTATCCTGTAATAAAACATGGAACTAGATATGGTCCATTAGTACTTGCCATGTGTATCCTGTAGTACTAATAAAACATGGAACTAGATATGGTCCATTAATACTTGCCATGTGTATCCTGTAGTACTAATAAAACATGGAACTAGATATGGTCCATTAATACTTGCCATGTGTATCCTGTAATAAATCATGGAACTAGATATGATCCATTAATACTTGCCATGTGTATCCTGTAGTAAAACATGGAACTAGATATGATCCATTAATACTTACCATGTGTATCCTGTAGTAAAACATGGAACTAGATATGGTCCATTAATACTTGCCATGTGTATCCTGTAGTAAAACATGCAACTAGATATGATCCATTAAAACTTGCCATGTGTATCCTGTAGTAAAACATGGAACTAGATATGATCCATTAGTACTTGCCATGTGTATCCTGTAATAAAACATGGAACTAGATATGATCCATTAATACTTACCATGTGTATCCTGTAGTAAAACATGGAACTAGATATGGTCCATTAGTACTTGCCATGTGTATCCTGTAGTACTAATAAAACATGGAACTAGATATGGTCCATTAATACTTGCCATGTGTATCCTGTAGTACTAATAAAACATGGAACTAGATATGGTCCATTAATACTTGCCATGTGTATCCTGTAATAAATCATGGAACTAGATATGATCCATTAATACTTGCCATGTGTATCCTGTAGTAAAACATGGAACTAGATATGATCCATTAATACTTACCATGTGTATCCTGTAGTAAAACATGGAACTAGATATGGTCCATTAATACTTGCCATGTGTATCCTGTAGTACTTATAAAACATGGAACTAGATATGGTCCATTGGTACTTGCCATGTGTATCCTGTAGTAAAACATGGAACTAGATATGGTCCATTAGTACTTGCCATGTGTATCCTGTAGTACTAATAAAACATGGAACTAGATATGATCCATTAATACGTACCATGTGTATCCTGTAGTAAAACATGGAACTAGATATGATCCATTAATACTTGCCATGTGTATCCTGTAATAAAACATGGAACTAGATATTGTCCATTAATACTTGCCATGTGTATCCTGTTGTAAAACATGGAACTAGATATGGTCCATTAATACTTGCCATGTGTATCCTGTAATAAAACATGGAACTAGATATGGTCCATTAATACTTGCCATATGTATCCTGTAGTAAAACATGGAACTAGATATGGTCCATTAGTACTTGCCATGTGTATCCTGTAGTAAAACATGGAACTAGATATGGTCCATTAGTACTTGCCATGTGTATCCTGTAGTAAAACATGGAACTAGATATGATCCATTAATACTTGCCATGTGTATCCTGTTATAAATCATGGAACTAGATATGTTCCATTAGTACTTGCCATGTGTATCCTGTAGTAAAACATGGAACTAGATATGATCCATTAATACTTGCCATGTGTATCCTGTAGTACTAATAAAACATGGAACTAGATAAGGTCCATTAGTACTTGCCATGTGTATCCTGTAGTAAAACATGGAACTAGATATGGTCCATTAATACTTGCCATGTGTATCCTGTAGTACTAATGAAACATGGAACTAGATATGGTCCATTAATACTTGCCATGTGTATCCTGTAGTAAAACATGGAACTAGATATGATCCATTAATACCTGCCATGTGTATCCTGTAATAAAACATGGAACTAGATATGATCCATTAGTACTTGCCCTGTGTATCCTGTAATAAAACATGGAACTAGATATGGTCCATTAGTACTTGCCATGTGTATCCTGTAGTACTAATAAAACATGGAACTAGATATGGTCCATTAATACTTGCCATATGTATCCTGTAGTAAAACATGGAACTAGATATGGTCCATTAGTACTTGCCATGTGTATCCTGTAGTAAAACATGGAACTAGATATGGTCCATTAGTACTTGCCATGTGTATCCTGTAGTAAAACATGGAACTAGATATGATCCATTAATACTTGCCATGTGTATCCTGTTATAAATCATGGAACTAGATATGTTCCATTAGTACTTGCCATGTGTATCCTGTAGTAAAACATGGAACTAGATATGATCCATTAATACTTGCCATGTGTATCCTGTAGTACTAATAAAACATGGAACTAGATAAGGTCCATTAGTACTTGCCATGTGTATCCTGTAGTAAAACATGGAACTAGATATGGTCCATTAATACTTGCCATGTGTATCCTGTAGTACTAATGAAACATGGAACTAGATATGGTCCATTAATACTTGCCATGTGTATCCTGTAGTAAAACATGGAACTAGATATGATCCATTAATACCTGCCATGTGTATCCTGTAATAAAACATGGAACTAGATATGATCCATTAGTACTTGCCCTGTGTATCCTGTAATAAAACATGGAACTAGATATGGTCCATTAGTACTTGCCATGTGTATCCTGTAGTACTAATAAAACATGGAACTAGATATGGTCCATTAATACTTGCCATATGTATCCTGTAGTAAAACATGGAACTAGATATGATCCATTAAAACTTGCCATGTGTATCCTGTAGTAAAACATGGAACTAGATATGATCCATTAGTACTTGCCATTGTGTATCCTGTAATAAATCATGGAACTAGATATGATCCATTAATACTTGCCATGTGTATCCTGTAGTAAAACATGGAACTAGATATGATCCATTAATACTTACCATGTGTATCCTGTAGTAAAACATGGAACTAGATATGGTCCATTAATACTTGCCATGTGAAACCTGTAATTAAACATGGAACTAGATATGGTCCATTAATACTTACCATGTGTATCCTGTAGTACTAATAAAACATGGAACTAGATATGATCCATTAATACTTACCATGTGTATCCTGTAGTAAAACATGGAACTAGATATGATCCATTAATACTTACCATGTGTATCCTGTAGTAAAACATGGAACTAGATATGGTCCATTAATACTTGCTATGTGTGTCCTGTAATAAAACATGGAACTAGATATGGTCCATTAATACTTGCCATGTGTATCCTGTAGTACTTATAAAACATGGAACTAGATATGGTCCATTGGTACTTGCCATGTGTATCCTGTAGTAAAACATGGAACTAGATATGGTCCATTAGTAAATCAAATCAAATCAAATCAAATTTTATTTGTCACATACACATGGTTAGCAGATGTTAGTGCGAGTGTAGCGAAATGCTTGTGCTTCTAGTTCCGACAATGCAGTAATAACAAGTAATCTAACTAACAATTCCAAAACTACTGTCTTGTACACAGTGTAAGGGGATAAAGAATATGTACATAAGGATATATGAATGAGTGATGGTACAGAGCAGCATAGGCAAGATACAGTAGATGGTATCGAGTACAGTATGTACAAATGAGATGAGTATGTAAACAAAGTGGCATAGTATAGTATAAAGTGGCTAGTGATACATGTATTACATAAGGATACCGTCGATGATATAGAGTACAGTATATACGTATGCATATGAGATGAATAATGTAGGGTAAGTAACATTTATATAAGGTAGCATTGTTTAAAGTGGCTAGTGATATATTTACGTCATTTCCCATCAATTCCCATTATTAAAGTGGCTGGAGTTGAGTCAGTGTCAGTGTTAGTGGTGGCTGTTTAACAGTCTGATGGCCTTGAGATAGAAGCTGTTTTTCAGTCTCTCGGTCCCAGCTTTGATGCACCTGTACTGACCTCGCCTTCTGGATGATAGCGGGGTGAACAGGCAGTGGCTCGGGTGGTTGATGTCCTTGATGATCTTTATGGCCTTCCTGTGACATCGGGTGGTGTAGGTGTCCTGGAGGGCAGGTAGTTTGCCCCCGGTGATGCGTTGTGCAGACCTCACTACCCTCTGGAGAGCCTTACGGTTGAGGGCGGTGCAGTTGCCATACCAGGCGGTGATACAGCCCGCCAGGATGCTCTCGATTGTGCATCTGTAGAAGTTTGTGAGTGCTTTTGGTGACAAGCCGAATTTCTTCAGCCTCCTGAGGTTGAAGAGGCGCTGCTGCGCCTTCTTCACGATGCTGTCTGTGTGAGTGGACCAATTCAGTTTGTCTGTGATGTGTATGCCGAGGAACTTAAAACTTGCTACCCTCTCCACTACTGTTCCATCGATGTGGATAGGGGGGTGTTCCCTCTGCTGTTTCCTGAAGTCCACAATCATCTCCTTAGTTTTGTTGACGTTGAGTGTGAGGTTATTTTCCTGACACCACACTCCGAGGGCCCTCACCTCCTCCCTGTAGGCCGTCTCATCGTTGTTGGTAATCAAGCCTACCACTGTTGTGTCGTCCGCAAACTTGATGATTGAGTTGGAGGCGTGCGTGGCCACGCAGTCGTGGGTGAACAGGGAGTACAGGAGAGGGCTCAGAACGCACCCTTGTGGGGCCCCAGTGTTGAGGATCAGCGGGGAGGAGATGTTGTTGCCTACCCTCACCACCTGGGGGCGGCCCGTCAGGAAGTCCAGTACCCAGTTGCACAGGGCGGGGTCGAGACCCAGGGTCTCGAGCTTGATGACGAGCTTGGAGGGTACTATGGTGTTGAATGCCGAGCTGTAGTCGATGAACAGCATTCTCACATAGGTATTCCTCTTGTCCAGATGGGTTAGGGCAGTGTGCAGTGTGGTTGAGATTGCATCGTCTGTGGACCTATTTGGGCGGTAAGCAAATTGGAGTGGGTCTAGGGTGTCAGGTAGGGTGGAGGTGATATGGTCCTTGACTAGTCTCTCAAAGCACTTCATGATGACGGATGTGAGTGCTACGGGGCGGTAGTCGTTTAGCTCAGTTACCTTAGCTTTCTTGGGAACAGGAACAATGGTGGCCCTCTTGAAGCATGTGGGAACAGCAGACTGGTATAGGGATTGATTGAATATGTCCGTAAACACACCGGCCAGCTGGTCTGCGCATGCTCTGAGGGCGCGGCTGGGGATGCCGTCTGGGCCTGCAGCCTTGCGAGGGTTAACACGTTTAAATGTCTTACTCACCTCGGCTGCAGTGAAGGAGAGACCGCATGTTTTCGTTGCAGGCCGTGTCAGTGGCACTGTATTGTCCTCAAAGCGGGCAAAAAAGTTATTTAGTCTGCCTGGGAGCAAGACATCCTGGTCCGTGACTGGGCTGGATTTCTTCCTGTAGTCCGTGATTGACTGTAGACCCTGCCACATGCCTCTTGTGTCTGAGCCGTTGAATTGAGATTCTACTTTGTCTCTGTACTGGCGCTTAGCTTGTTTGATAGCCTTGCGGAGGGAATAGCTGCACTGTTTGTATTCGGTCATGTTACCAGACACCTTGCCCTGATTAAAAGCAGTGGTTCGCGCTTTCAGTTTCACACGAATGCTGCCATCAATCCACGGTTTCTGGTTAGGGAATGTTTTAATCGTTGCTATGGGAACGACATCTTCAACGCAAGTTCTAATGAACTCGCACACCGAATCAGCGTATTCGTCAATGTTGTTATCTGACGCAATACGAAACATCTCCCAGTCCACGTGATGGAAGCAGTCTTGGAGTGTGGAGTCAGCTTGGTCGGACCAGCGTTGGACAGACCTCAGCGTGGGAGCCTCTTGTTTTAGTTTCTGTCTGTAGGCAGGGATCAACAAAATGGAGTCGTGGTCAGCTTTTCCGAAAGGGGGGCGGGGCAGGGCCTTATATGCGTCGCGGAAGTTAGAGTAACAATGATCCAAGGTCTTTCCTCCCCTGGTTGCGCAATCGATATGCTGATAAAATTTGGGGAGTCTTGTTTTCAGATTAGCCTTGTTAAAATCCCCAGCTACAATGAATGCAGCCTCCGGATAAATTGTTTCCAGTTTGCAAAGAGTTAAATAAAGTTCGTTCAGAGCCATCGATGTGTCTGCTTGGGGGGGGATATATACGGCTGTGATTATAATCGAAGAGAATTCTCTTGGTAGATAATGCGGTCTACATTTGATTGTGAGGAATTCTAAATCAGGTGAACAGAAGGATTTGAGTTCCTGTATGTTCCTGTATGTTTCTTTCATCACACCATGTCACTTGCCATGTGTATGATGTAGTACTAATAAAACATGGAAATAGATATGGTCCATTAGTACTTGCCATGTGTTTCCTGTAGTAAAACATGGAACTAGATATGGTCCATTAATACTTGCCATGTGTATCCTGTAATAAAACATGGAACTAGATATGGTCCATTAATACTTGCCATGTGTATCCTGTAGTAAAACATGGAACTAGATATGATCCATTAAAACTTGCCATGTGTATCCTGTAGTAAAACATGGAACTAGATATGATCCATTAGTACTTGCCATTTGTATCCTGTAATAAAACATGGAACTATATATGATCCATTAATACTTACCATGTGTATCCTGTAGTAAAACATGGAACTAGATATGATCCATTAATACTTACCATGTGTATCCTGTAGTAAAACATGGAACTAGATATGGTCCATTAATACTTGCTATGTGTATCCTGTAATAAAACATGGAACTAGATATGGTCCATTAGTAGTTGCCATGTGTATCCTGTAGTACTAATAAAACATGGAACTAGATATGGTCCATTAATACTTGCCATGTGTATCCTGTAGTAAAACATGGAACTAGATATGGTCCATTAATACTTGCCATGTGTATCCTGTAATAAAACATGAAACTAGATATGGTCCATTAATACTTACCATGTGTATCCTGTAGTAAAACATGGAACTAGTTTTGATCCATTAATACTTGCCATGTGTATCCTGTAGTACTTATAAAACATGGAACTAGATATGGTCCATTAGTACTTGCCATGTGTATCCTGTAATAAAACATGGAACTAGATATGGTCCATTTATACTTGCATGTGTATCCTGTAGTAAAACATGGAACTAGTTTTGATCCATTAATACTTGCCATGTGTATCCTGTAGTAAAACATGGAACTAGATATGGTCCATTAATACTTGCCATGTGTATCCTGTAGTACTAATAAAACATGGAACTAGATATGGTCCATTAATACTTGCCATATGTATCCTGTAATAAAACATGGAACTAGATATGATCCATTAATACTTGCCATGTGTATCCTGTAGTACTAATAAAACATGGAACTAGATATGGTCCATTAATACTTGCCATGTGTATCCTGTAGTAAAACATGGAACTAGATATGGTCCATTAGAACTTGCCATGTGTATCATGTAGTACTAATAAAACATGGAACTAGATATGGTCCATTAATACTTGCCATGTGTATCCTGTAATAAAACATGGAACTAGATATGGTCCATTAATTCTTGCCATGTGTATCCTGTAATAAAACATGGAACTAGATATGGTCCATTAATACTTGCCATGTGTTTCCTGTAATAAAACATGGAACTAGATATGGTCCATTAATTCTTGCCATGTGTATCCTGTAATAAAACATGGAACTAGATATGGTCCATTAATACTTGCCATGTGTATCCTGTAATAAAACATGGAACTAGATATGGTCCATTAATACTTGCCATGTGTATTCTGTAGTACTAATAAAACATGGAACTAGATATGGTCCATTAATACCTGCCATGTGTATTCTGTAGTACTAATAAAACATGGAACTAGATATGGTCCATTAATACTTGCCATGTGTATCCTGTAGTACTATTAAAACATGGACCTAGATATGGTCAATTACAGTGCCTTGCGAAAGTATTCGGCCCCCTTGAACTTTGCGACCTTTTGCCACATTTCAGGCTTCAAACATAAAGATATAAAACTGTATTTTTTTGTGAAGAATCAACAACAAGTGGGACACAATCGTGAAGTGGAACGACATTTATTGGATATTTCAAACTTTTTTAACAAATCAAAAACTGAAAAATTGGGCGTGCAAAATTATTCAGCCCCCTTAAGTTAGTTGTTGCGCCACCTTTTGCTGTGATTACAGCTGTAAGTCGCTTGGGGTATGTCTCTATCAGTTTTGCACATCGAGAGACTGAATTTTTTCCCCATTCCTCCTTGCAAAACAGCTCGAGCTCAGTGAGGTTGGATGGAGAGCATTTGTGAACAGCAGTTTTCAGTTCTTTCCACAGATTCTCGATTGGATTCAGGTCTGGACTTTGACTTGGCCATTCTAACACCTGGATATGTTTATTTTTGAACCATTCCATTGTAGATTTTCCCAGTCCAAGGTCTTTTGCAGACTCCATCAGGTTTTCTTCCAGAATGGTCCTGTATTTGGCTCCATCCATCTTCCCATCAATTTTAACCATCTTCCCTGTCCCTGCTGAAGAAAAGCAGGACCAAACCATGATGCTGCCACCACCATGTTTGACAGTGGGGATGGTGTGTTCAGAGTGATCAGCTGTGTTGCTTTTACGCCAAACATAACATTTTGCATTGTTGCCAAAGAGTTCAATTTTGGTTTCATCTGACCAGAGCACCTTCTTCCACATGTTTGGTGTGTCTCCCAGGTGGCTTGTGGCAAACTTTAAACAACACTTTTTATGGATATCTTTAAGAAATGGCTTTCTTCTTGCCACTCTTCCATAAAGGCCAGATTTGTGCAATATACGACTGATTGTTGTCCTATGGACAGAGTCTCCCACCTCAGCTGTAGATCTCTGCAGTTCATCCAGAGTGATCATGGGCCTCTTGGCTGCATCTCTGATCAGTCTTCTCCTTGTATGAGCTGAAAGTTTAGAGGGACGGCCAGGTCTTGGTAGATTTGCAGTGGTCTGATACTCCTTCCATTTCAATATTATCGCTTGCACAGTGCTCCTTGGGATGTTTAAAGCTTGGGAAATCTTTTTGTATCCAAATCCGGCTTTAAACTTCTTCACAACAGTATCTCGGACCTGCCTGGTGTGTTCCTTGTTCTTCATGATGCTCTCTGCGCTTTTAACGGACCTCTGAGACTATCACAGTGCAGGTGCATTTATACGGAGACTTGATTACACACAGGTGGATTGTATTTATCATCATTAGTCATTTAGGTCAACATTGGATCATTCAGAGATCCTCACTGAACTTCTGGAGAGAGTTTGCTGCACTGAAAGTAAAGGGGCTGAATAATTTTGCACGCCCAATTTTTCAGTTTTTGATTTGTTAAAAAAGTTTGAAATATCCAATAAATGTCATTCCACTTCATGATTGTGTCTCACTTGTTGTTGATTCTTCACAAAAAAATACAGTTTTATATCTTTATATTTGAAGCCTGAAATGTGGCAAAAGGTCGCAAAGTTCAAGGGGGCCGAATACTTTCGCAAGGCACTGTAAATCTTGCCCTGTGAAAAGCATTTTTTACACACGTTCCTTCTTGAAAATCGGATGTGTCATAAATTCATCGAAAAACATGGTTTGGCCTGTCCCGGGTGGCGCAGTGGTTAAGGGCGTTGTACTGCAGTGCCAGCTGTGCCACCAGAGACTCTGGGTTCGTGCCCAGGTTCTGTCGTAACCGGCCGCGACCGGGAGGTCAGTGGGGCGACGCACAATTGGCCTAGCGTCGTCCGGGTTAGGGAGGGTTTGGCCGGTAGGGAAATCCTTGTCTCATCGCGCACCAGTGACTCCTGTGGCGGGCCGGTCTCAGTGCACGCTAACCACGCTAACCAAGGTTGAAATTGGGGAGAAAAAGGGGTAAAATTTAAACAAACAAACAAACAAACAAAAAACAACATGGTTTAGTGGTTTGGCTGTTATCCCTGACACACACCATTCTATTTTCTCCACTACTTGTTTGGGCTGACTGTGGTGAAATGTAACTGGTTTATCCAGTGGTTAGGTAACTCTGCCACACAGCCCAGCCAGAACACACAGCAGGCTGATAACACAGTTTACTCTGCCTGAGCAAAATGGGTCAGGTTACTGCACTGTTTCAACACACACACACACACACAGTTCAATGTTTGCACGTACACATATTGTACACAGACACTCACAGACACATTTATACAGTCATGAGGGCAATAAAAACCACTCACTATATCATCAAAGGCCTCACAGGTCTACTGTTCTTGACATATGCTACAGTACATATACTGTAATATAAATATAAATAAAGTACTGTGTCATGACACATTACAATACCGTAACATTGACTTATACTGTAAAAAAGCAAATGCTACTGTAAATGGAATTAATTTATAAATGGATGAATGAATACAATTTGTTTTCACAGTATTTCTACTTCAATTTCAAGGGATTACCTGCTATGTAAAGTGTTTGCAAACATTAAAGCATATTAATGAATATTTGGTGTTTTATACACTATATATACAGTGCCTTGCGAAAGTATTCGGCCCCCTTGAACTTTGCGACCTGTTGCCACATTTCAGGCTTCATTCTTCACAAAAAAATACAGTTTTATGTCTTTATGTTTGAAGCCTGAAATGTGGCAAAAGGTCGCAAAGTTCAAGGGGGCCGAATACTTTCGCAAGGCACTGTACTTAAAAGAATGTTTGACTCCCCTTCAAATTCGTGGATTCGGCTATTTCAGCCAAACCCGTTGCTGACAGGTGTATACAATAGAGCACGCAGCCTTGCAATCTCCATAGATAAGCATTGGCCTTACTGAAAAGCTCAGTGACTTTTAATGTGAGCCGTCATGGAATGTCACCTTTCCAACAAGTCAGTTCGTCAAATTTCTGCACTGCTAGAGCTGCCCCGGTCAACTGTTAGATCTGCCCCGGTCAACTGTTAGAGCTGCCCCGGTCAACTGTTAGAGCTGCCCCGGGCAACTGTTAGAGCTGCCCCGGTCAACTGTTAGAGCTGCCACGGTCAACTGTTAGAGCTGCCCCGTCAACTGCTAGAGCTGCCCCGGTCAACTGCTGGAGCTGCCCCGGACAACTGCTAGAGCTGCCCCGGACAACTGCTAGAGCTGCCCCGGTCAACTGCTAGAGCTGCCCCGGTCAACTGTTAGAGCTGCCCCGGTCAACTGTTAGAGCTGCCCCGTCAACTGCTAGAGCTGCCCCGGTCAACTGCTGGAGCTGCCCCGGTCAACTGTTGGAGCTGCCCCGGTCAACTGTTAGAGCTGCCCCGGTCAATTGTAAGTGCTGTTATTGTGAAGTGGAAATGTCTAGGATCAACAACAGCTCAGCCACGAAGTGGTAGGCCACACAAGCTCACAGAACGGGACCACCAAGTGCTCACTACCAAGTTGCAACACTCACTACCAAGTTCCAAACTGCCTCTGGAAGCAACATTAGCGCAATAACTGTAAGTCGTGAGCTTCATGAAATGGGTTTTTGATGGCCGAGCATCCGCACACAAGCCTAAGATCACCATGCGCAATGCCAAGCGCCAGCTGGAGTGGTGTAAAGCTCGCTGCTATTGGACTCTGGAGCTGTGGAAACACGTTCTCTGGAGTGAGGAATCACGCTTCACCATCTGGCAGTCCGACAGACAAATTTTGGTTTGGCA
The DNA here is from genome assembly GCF_057628025.1 of Oncorhynchus mykiss. Lineage (NCBI taxonomy): Eukaryota > Metazoa > Chordata > Actinopteri > Salmoniformes > Salmonidae > Oncorhynchus > Oncorhynchus mykiss. Next base: position 6,180,168 of record NC_143049.1, read on the forward strand.
GAAGCCAAGAGAACGCTATCTTCCCAAATGCATAGTGCCAACTGTAAAGTTTGGTGGAGGAATAGCAAAGGCTTCGAAACTGGCAGCGTCTCAACAGCAAAACATACCATATGTAACGTCCGTCGTTAAATGAAGACCAAGGTGCAGCGTACATTTTATTTTAAATGTTCCACCAAAATCAACAAACAACTCAACGAACGTAAAGCTAGGAGTGCAACACATGCAACACACAAAGACAAGATCCCACAACAGAAGGTGGGAAAAAGGGCTGCCTAAGTATGATCCCCAATCAGAGACAACGATAGACAGCTGCCTCTGATTGGGAACCATACTCGGCCAACAAAGAAATATAAAATAGATTTCCCACCCTAGTCACACCCTGACCTACCAAGTAGAGAATGTAAAGGATATCTAAGGTCAGGGAGTGACACCATAAGGATATGCCAAAAATCTCAAACATTTATGTAATGAACACGAGGGAGACAGAGAGCTGGTTTCAAGCGCAAGGCACAGCAGGTGTTTAATGTAAAAGACCACAGGAGGAGGCAGAATGCTGGGTACAGCCTGCAACTGTACAGGCAGGGATAAGGCTAGTAATGTCGTCCGGGAGATCAGGCAATGGGTTGATAACAGGAAATCCTGTTAATGTACAGACAGGGAATAGGCAAAAGGCATCATTAGTGAGGCAGGCATACACGGGAGGAGTAAATTACAGGAAAATCAGAGCTCCAAATAGAAGTGTCAAAAACAAACAATATCTGCAAAGAACTGAACTAAATAGTGTGTGAAAAGGAGGTCGTAGAGTTCGTCGATTCGTTCCTCCTGTCGGGCTAGACGTAGCTGCAGCTCCGCTGAATCCATCTGTTGTTTTTGGGTGGGGTATTCTGTAATGAACACGAGGGAAACAGAGAGCTGGTTTCAAGCGCAGGGCGCAGCAGGTGTTTAGTGTAGAGGACCACAGGAGGCAGGTAGCTGGGACCAGGGGCAGGCAGCAGGTCATACACAGGGGGTCCAAAAAGGCAACAGTACAGCCAGAGAAAGGGCTAGTAACGTCACCTGGGAGATCAGGCAATAGGTTGATAACAGGAAATCCGACAGGGTAAGGTGCAGGCAGAGAATAGGCAAAAGGCGTCGTTAGTGAGGTAGGCAAAAACTATTATACACAGGAGGAGTACATTACGGAAGAACCAGAGCTCTGAATAGAATTGTGTCAAAAACAAACAATACCTCACAGTGATGGGGTGCAAAGAACTGGACTACATAGTATGTGATAATGACATACAGGTGTGTGATCAGAATTTGGGTGACTCAGATCTGGAGAGTGAGCTGGTTCATGGGATCTATGTGTTTGAGAGTGTGAGCTGGAAAGTGAGCTGCATTCAGGGGATCTACGAGTATGAGAGTGTGAGTTGGAAGCAGATGATACAATTTAAGGTTTATGGTCAATCTATTTGGTTTTTCCAAAATTCATTACAGTTTAAAATGTTCAATAAGTTCAAATTCAGTCCATCATTAATTTAAAATTCCAAATAATAAACAATTCAAATTAGGCAAAACAAATGGTCATCCAAAAAACAAAAACAAAGCAATCAATCAATCAAAATAATAAAAAAAAATCTGTCAGTCCATTTAGTCATTCAATCTGTCCACAATGTGTCTGTGTCTTTGTGTTGGGGGAGGGGAAGGGTGGCGTCTGAGTTGGCAGTTGCTGAAGGGAATTGGCAGTTGGGGTTGGTCGGTGCTGTGTCCAGGTTTAGTGCTGGTGTTGTGGCTTGGACTGGGAAAGCCTCGGTTTATACTGGTGTTGGGGCCAGGACTGGGAAAGCCTCGGTTTATACTGGTGTTGGGGCCAGGACTGGGAAAGCCTCGGTTTATACTGGTGTTGGGGCCAGGACTGGGAAAGCCTCGGTTTATACTGGTGTTGGGGCCAGGACTGGGAAAGCCTCGGTTTATACTGGTGTTGGGGCCAGAACTGGAAAAGCCTCGGTTTATACTGGTGTTGGGGCCAGGACTGGGAAAGCCTCGGTTTATACTGGTGTTGGGGCCAGGACTGGATGTCATGCTTGGACCGGGACTGGTGCTGGGTCTTGTGCTGGAGACTGGGGAAAAAACAGGAACCAGGAGCTGTGGCTGCCGCAGGTGCTGGATCTGGTGTTGGAGCCTGGGGAAAAAACAGGAACCAGGAGCTGTGGCTGCTGCAGGTGCTGGGTCTGGTGCTGGAGACTGGGGAAAAAACAGGAACCAGGAGCTGTGGCTGCTGCAGGTGCTGGGTCTGGTGCTGGAGACTGGGGAAAAAACAGGAACCAGGAGTTGTGGCTGCTGCAGGTGCTGGGTCTGGTGCTGGAGACTGGGGAAAAAACAGGAACCAGGAGCTGTGGCTGCTGCAGGTGCTGGGTCTGGTGCTGGAGACTGGGGAAAAACAGGAACCAGGAGCTGTGGCTGCTGCAGGTGCTGGGTCGGGATCTGGGTCTGTAGCAGGGAGGAAGGACAACCTGACGAGCAGACACACTGGGAGCCCTAGACCAGAGGTCAATGGTGGTACTTCCATGTGGTCCGCTCGCACCAGGTGAAGGTTTGCTGTTTGGTCCCTCCTCCACCCCTCTTCTGGTGTTCTGGTGCTGTGACTGGGTCTGGTGCTGGATATGGTACTGTACTGTATACTGTGGGGTGGAATAACAGAACCATTCAAAATGCAGCAATTCTTTCCCCGCCCACAACAATATCCCACAATGCCAGACCATAATGTACTGTATGCTGCAGTTAAAAGTTTCCAAGTATTTCACTGTTGATAAAAAAAGGAATTAACGTATAATTGACAGTTTTTTGTTACAGTGTACCCTGTAAAATACAGGTGTTGAATTGAGCATTATGTATAATAAAAATACAATTTAGTACAACACATTTTTAGTAGACCAAAATCATTGTGGTCAAATATTGCAATATTTTGTAATCCTTTATTTGAATGTACAGTAAGTGATATTCTCATGTGTTATAACCTTCTCGCCATTGAACAAAAGACTGCATGTATAAGATGTGTGTAACCACAGTTGTACTGTATGTGGCTCTGAAAGCACAGTGTTTCAGTGTGTCTTCTCCTTCTCTCTGTCTTGACTTCAGATTTCTGACACCTACTCCACTGTGTGTAAAACCCAGAAGAAGAAACCTCCCCCGGACAACAATGGAGCCAATACCCTCCCCCAAAACCAGTGCTCTGTGGAGGAGAATGGAGGAGGTGGGGGAGGAGGAGCAGGAGGGAATGGGGCGTGGGCCGGTTCCGGGGGAGGGGTGAGGGGTCGTGGCCGGGGGATCCAGGGTGGTCAGGCCCGATCCCACGAGGAGCCCTGCTACGCGCCAGTTGGTGACAGGACCTGGCCCGCCTGTGTGGTAGCCAAGTCTGCCCCGGCGTACGCCACTATAGACTCCCACCGGAAACGTGAGCAGGCAGGTACCAATATTGGTGTACTGGGGTCAAACGCCACACTGAAGCCCAAGAAGAAGCTTCCTCAGCAGGAAGCGCCGACTCCAGGGGCCCCGGGCCCCCAGGGACCTCCAGCAGGTCCCCTGGCCCCTCTAACCAAGGCCCTGCCTGGGGGGGAGAACTTCTATGAGACCATCAGTGATGTGAAACAGGGTGCTAACACAGCCAGCACCACCACCATCTTCACTTTCAACGACGGGATGGAGATGTACGTCACTGGCCTGTAGCTGAGAGACACTGGCTCACACACTGTGGGGATCAGACCTGTTTGGGTTCTTCTGACCCTGTCTACACCTGGTATGAGCTATGAAAGGGACTGGCAACAATGCATATAGCAATGAGACCCACTGGTGAAACCAAGCATCGGAAGTCACTTTCATAATACAATGTCTCCAGTGACATGATTATGGCCACATCCAGTGACAAAAGAAGAAGACAATGTTTGGAGGTGGATGTGGAGGCATTCACCAGGTTTAGACAAGGTCTCTGACCCAGGGGCAGACACCAGACCCAACCAGTGGTGGAAATTGACTTTTTGGTTCACTGACTGGGGGATTCCAGATAGGGGTTCCAGTGCCAGTCGTAGCTTTGAAAGGAACCCAGTTCCAGGGGTTCCTCCTCATTTACACCACTGGACCAACAGAACCAGAACTACTCTACGTCTTTGAGATGTATCACAGAGCCAGTCTCGCTAACCCAGTCTGGCTAACCCGAGACTGAATCATTCGAGCCAGACTCCAACAACAGGTCCAACGAGACCAGACTGAGCATCACGTTTTGCACTGGATAACAGTGTCACTATTCACTTTACCTTACCTTACACACCCATTTGTGTGACATTTTACATATATATTTATTTTTGTATAAAGATGGTACCCTTAATAAAGCATGCCCTGTACAGAACGCACAACATGATAACACGCAATCACAGATACATGTGCAAACACACACACACTGTAGGAAAACATTGTTGTGCATGAAAACACACATTCTCACAAAGATGACAGAGGAAAGAAGTGTGGAGACACCCAGGTGGCTTCACTTACAAGTCCCCACCCCCTGATGACATTATCGATGGTGTCACTGGTAGCTTCACTTAGAAGACTACTGACTAACTACATTAGGAGTCTTTTTCTACGGCAATACAGGGGTAATACAGGCCTACTTCAAACATTTTAGATATTTTTTGTTAATAATTATTATTAAATTCATTTCGATTGATCAGGTAGCACCCCTACTTCCCGCGGCTATGTTTATATTGTTCCTTTCTGTTCCTCTTTAAACCTCTGAAATATATATATTTTCTTTACATTTAGCTCAACATTAAATGACTTCACCAATCAGTGCGGATCGAGCAGATTGCTATGGAGCGGGCAAGCTATTTACATGCATTGGACAGACGAGTGTTGAGCACAATATGCGACTGAAATTTGGCCAGTGGGGAGTGAGCGAGAGAGGGTGAAGAAGGCTTGGCTTGATGCGCTGGGCATCTTGTTGTTATGATATACATTATCGGAATTAGGGCCACAAAATTATACCTACGGAGGAGTGGCTTCTATGAAGGAACTTAGAATGTCTTTGAGCTTCAGAGAGTTGGCTTAATGTTGGACCAGCTAGCTAGCTAGCTAACTAACAAGCTTCTGTGTGTAGAGCGGCACCAGAATGAAAAGAAGAACATGTCTTACCTTTTTGTGGTTAATAAATGTGAAAAGTGATAATTATAGTATCCTTAACTAGCATTGAAAAGGTTCATCTATTCTTCTCTAATAAAAACATCTCTCTCTAATTTCTGAATCACGCTTGTAACATCAGTAGACTACTAGACTATACTTCGGAGGGGGAAGGACAGGTTGCCTACACATGCACACACACTGGCAAAGATGTTCAGCTGGCAGGAATACGTTTCTGAGTGACATAGTGAGGGCTTTGCATAGGCGTTTTGTTGCGTTTTTTGTGGGAATGTAAAAAAAAAATCCCGGAACGTAAGATAACATTATTAACCAGTTCCCATGCTTTTAAAATAACAGTTCTGTTCCGGAATAGTATATATTAGTTTAATTTGCGGTTGTGATTCTGTACATCTAAATGTTTTGTTATTTTACAGGTTTTTGGTTCTGTTCTCTGAACCGGTTCTAACCCCTGACGGTAACATACTCTAACCTGGAGGAGGCGCTCTCGTCTCAAACCCAACACTCTCCTGTACAACTTTTCCTTTTTGGTGTTCAAGGTAGAAATTGCCCCTAACCACAGATCTATAGCCCATACATACAGTACGCTGAAGATGTCTTGTAGCTGTACGTGGCTTTGGATGAAAACGGTATGGTGGTATACGTCTACATAGAGCAATCATTCACTATACATCTGAAATACATCTATCAGACTTACATGCAGGGATTTTGAGCAACTTTATTTTAATCTTGTAGATATTAGTCTTGTAGAGATGTATCGAGCTCATCCGGGTTGATAGGTCAGGGTAAAATGGCCACCGTTGTTCTTGTTGTCAGTGGTGACACAGTTCAAGCGAAGCAGTGGTCCACCTCAAGTTGCCTCACACTGTTAATTCCATCCAGAACTATTGAGCTTTGACCACAGTGACTGACCACAGAGCAACAACTGACAAACTTATTGGGATAGTTCAACCCCACACCTAAGTCCTCCCTTTTCACATCTCAAAAGTGGTCTAATGTTGAGTTGAATTCATATACCACAAGGTCTGTGGTGTAGAGCCTTGTAGAGAAATTCGCAGGACTTATGTTACAGACACACAGAGAAATCGGACTGCCGATAGGTATTTAGCACAGTAGAAGGCTGCAGTGGCGTGTCTAGAACATGTTAAACGGGTGGACAAGGTGAGGCACATACCCAGTTTAGACGGGAATAACATTTACAACCTTAATCGATGTGCTTGCTTGTGCTCAAACATTTTTGGTGGGCTTCATAGTAAAGACACTGTGCACCCGTCATTTGAATGGAAAGGGACATTTACAAACACCAGAAGTGTAATGACATTCGGCCTACAAGTGGTGTGTATTCATGGATGCCAAAATAAGCCAGGCTTCCCTCTGAAATATTACAATTAATACAATGATTTCTCATTGGTGTCTATTCATGTTTAATCATTTTCCGTAAAATTCTCAAGAGGCTGAATCTATTTCACCGGAGCGAGGGAAACAGGGCCTCTCTGGGCCATCCCCTGGACACGCCACTAGGATGCAATTCCTTCTCTTTCTAGAACAAAATATGTCCCTGCTGTGTGCCGACCTGGTGCCGACAAACTTGCGGTTTCTACTTGTAGAATCTCAATGCTCGTCAGTGGCCTTAAACGGAACTTTGATCCAATCAGAGAGCACTAACCTCCACATAGGGGAGTGACAAGAAATAGTAAAGAATAGGGACCTTTCCCGGTGTAATCCTCCACCTTTTCATCAGAATTGTCCTAGCTAAAAGAATAGAGCTGCAAAATGCATAGATTTTTTTCTTGAGCAATCTTGACATATTTTATGTCTAGGAGTTTTGTGCTTGAAGAAAGATTTTTAGTTAGGTTCAGTTTGATAATGTGCAGCCGCTCAATAGTTAGCTAGCGAGCTCACATTAGCTTGCTAACTGAGCCAGGCAGTCACACACACTTCATATGAAACTAATCGAGTTGGTAAGTACATATGGTGACAACATTTAAAATATGCAAATGAGGGACAACAGGATGATTTTTACAGGACATTTGAATAGCCTACATGGAATTTTTTGGGCAGGGCAGCACATTTCTCCCCCCCCTCCCCCAAAAAATACCCCCAAAAATACCCTCAAACACCAAGTTAGGCATACCACGTTTAAAAATAGACCATCACTGTCAATCGTGAATGATAATTCTTCCTGATTTACCAGTGAAATGTCCAAACTGCATGCCAATCATTTGATCTCAATCAGTTTCATTGGAATATCCATTAAGATCTCCTTGAATTACTGTTTTGTGACTAAATTAGAGCTGATGGTGTTAACAAACTATTAGCCTTCCTGTATTTTGAGTTTTGGACACATTATCTTTTGTTTTTTAACATTCAGCTGACCTAAAATCTCATAAGAAATTAGATGGTGTTTTTGGTGTAACAACAACATTATGATATTATATCTGAGTCTGTTATGTAAAATACAAATGATCATTATGTTTTGATCTAACTTTACTACAGAGCCAGCGCCAGAACAAATCAGTTGGACGGGCATTTGATTTCCATATGGGGGGGGGCATGTTTTTTCACAGGAACTATGTGCTTTTTTTAAAGGGTTTTATAGTAAAGACATGTAATTTAACTGCATTTTTTTTAACCTTTTAATGTTAAACACAACTTGTCTTCATCTGATTGTCAAACAAATCACTTCAAAAAGTAGGTTACCTTCACACGTTCGTCCAAAATCCGTGTTGTAGAGTACTTAAGTAAAAATACTTGAAAGTACTACTGCTTTTAAATGCTAGTAAAACTAAGTGCATCCTCAACCGATTGCTGCCCGCACCCTCCCGCCCGACTAGCATCACTACTCTGGACGGTTCTGACCTAGAATACGTGGACAACTACAAATACCTAGGTATCTGGTTAGACTGTAAACTCTCCTTCCAGACTCACATTAAGCATCTCCAATCAAAAATGAAATCTAGAATCGGCTTCCTATTTCACAACAAAGCATCCTTCACTCATGCTGCCAAACATACCCTCATAAAACTGACTATCCTACCGATCCTTGACTTCGGTGATGTCATTTACAAAATAGCCCCCAACACTCTACTCAGCAAACTGGATGTAGTCTATCACAGTGCCATCCATTTTATCACCAAAGCCCCATATACTACCTACCACTCACTGCGACCTGTATGTTCTCGTTGGGAGGCCCTCAATACATATCCGTCGTCAAACCCACTGGCTCCAGGTCATCTATAAGTCTTTGCTAGGTAAATCCCAGGCTTATCTCAGCTCACTGGTCACCATAGCAACATCCACCCATAGCACGCGCTCCAGCAGGTATTTTGCACTGGTCACCCCCAACGCCAACACTTACTTTGGCCGCCTTTCCTTCCAGTTCTCTGCTGCCAATGACTGGAACGAATTGCAAAAATCACTGAGGCTGGAGTCTTATATCTCCCTCTCTAACTTTAAGTATCAGCTGTCAGAGCAGCTTATCGATCACTGTACCTGTTCACAGCCCATCTGTAAATAGCCCACCCAACTAGCTCATCCCCATATTATTACTTACCCTCTTGCTCTTTTGCACCCCAGTATCTCTACTTGCACATCATCATCTGCACATCTATCACTCCAGTATTAATGCTAAATTGTCATTATTTTCACCTCTAGGGCCTATTTATTGCCTTACCTCCCTACTCTTCTACATTTGCACACACTGTACATAGATTTTTCTATTTTTCTGTGTTGTTTTTTTCACACTGCTTTGCTTTATCCTGGTCACCACATCCTTATGATACTGTATACATTTTAATAAGCTCAATGTGACTGCAAGAGACAGGTTGGAATGTCTGACTGAAATACGGAAGAAATCAACCTTTTTTTCTAAATTAGGGGTGTTTGAATTTGTTGAACAATTTCGGGTCATGATTGGTTGCGGAATGCGGGAACAAAGCCAAAGGGCAAAAATGCGGGACTGTCCCACACAATCCGGGACATGTGGTAACCCAGCACAATGCACACAGTACTAAATGCTTTACCAAGCTAGCGATCTAGAAGATAACTGAATTCCCTCATTATCCCATACTGCCAGTGCCAGTTCGCTTTCTTGCTAACGTTAGCTAAACAGTTAGCATCGCCATTTAGCACAACATAACTAGCTAGCTACTTCTAGACAGCAAACATGTAGCTGCTTCATTCAAAAACGAATCAATTTAAATACAATGTTACTAGCTATGCTAGCTACGGTAACGGCAGATCTCCTCTTCGTCAGAAGAGGAGTAAGGATCGGACCAAGATGCGGCGTGATAAGTGTTCATGACGATTTTAATAAGAAAAGCCTGAACACTATGAAATACAAAACAATAAACGATAACGTGAAATAAACCAAACCGAAACACAAACATAGACTGCCCAGCCCAACTCACGCCCTGACCATACTAAATAAAGACAAAACAAAGGAAATAAAGGTCTGAACGTGACAGTTACCTAGTTCTGGCCATCTGGTTAGTATCAACAAGGGCTTACTACAAATTCTAACAAGCTAGCAACAACATTAGCACACCTTGCTAGTTAGCTTACATTAGCTACACTACAGCATGCATTAGCCCAACAAGGTGCTTGGCCTGGAGAATTTAAACGGAGGAAGTCAAAGGTAAAACTGTTCTATGGGAAAAGCAAAACGTTAACTGCAGACACTCTGCTAAGTACCTATCAGCAGTCCGATTTCTCTGTGTTTCTGACCCTGTAGTCTCAAATTAATGGGGATGATTGGCACCTTCTAAGTATATTTTGGGGTAAGCTGTCCCAAAGAGTGCCCTTTTGGTTTTATTTATTGTCGATTTTTATTCAAGTTCATTGTTTGCAAAACTCCTGGAGCTAGACACAATTTTCTTTGCATGGCAACATACACACACACTCTCGGCAAAGCCATCAGGTCGGGGAAACGGCGTGGGATGGGTAGATATTTCACAGAACAACAGATGTCACAATCTCTACGCTGGACCTTTTGTTAGCTTATCCCTGAGAGATAGAAAGAAAGAAAGGTATGAGATGCATCAGCATTGGCAGTTCATGTGTCATTTCTATTGGCTGTTGTTAACATGACATTTTATGGCCAGGATAATGGAGTATTGGAGGGCTGCAGGGCTATTGGCTGTATTATGCAGTAAGTGTAGTGAAGGGCGTTTGTGATTCGCTCCCCAGGCAGAAGTCAATGCCAGGACTCTACTGCTGCTTTCTGAGCTGCAGTCTGTCAGTTGGAACAGCATAAAATGACCAGTGAGCGTCTTTTGGAAAGCCCCCCTCTCTAGCCTGTGCTGAAAGTGGTGTTCGATAGTAAACTATCTCTTTCCCATGTAGCTCTTTGGTAAATGGGAAATAGCTTAGAAAGAAGAACTGTGACACTAGGGGTTAGGGGGGTGTAATCAAGTCAAGAGGTAAAGAGGGACACAAACTGCTCAGGGACCGAGAGACGTAGATGTATGTGGGATGAATAATAACAGTATGTGTTATAACAAGCCCTCTAAAGTTAGGAGAGTGTGTGGAAAATGGAGTTCTGCAATGGAAAAACGTTAAGTTAGCGTGTATAGGTTTACTATAAAATACATCTTATGAAATGCACTCTGTATTTTCTTAATGTATTGTTTTGTATTTTCTTAATGTATTGTTTATGTTCGGTTTTTACCTATTGACCATGATACGTGTTTAAATAGCGGATGCCACTGCCATGAAGACGGCAGTTGTTTCTTTAATACTGTTGGTGCATTTTCTTTCTGCTTGAAACAAAATGCATGTTTTTGACCAGATGAAAATGAAAAAAGTAACAAAATATTGTGCTACCTAATTTATTTCCTGATGTTTGTTTTTTGTTTTCCTGACTTGTAATGGGGGGGGGGGGGGGTGTATATAACCTTTGATGTTGCTTCTTCTGAGGGACTCATGGAGAGATATGGGGTTGGAGCAGAACATGGGCTGGGGGTAATGCCGACCCTGCATGCTTTCAACATCAATAGTGCAGCATATGTGTGATATGACCAATGACTAACAGCTGAGATGATTTGAGCAGCTTTTGGGCACAGATCTAGCATCATCTAGCACTGCCACTGCTAGTCGCCTGCGGAAATTCACTGACCTTTCATTCAACCCGTTTAGCACAGACTGAATCTACAAAGACATGGCAGGACCAAGACCAAATAAAGGCTAAACAGTACTTACTGAGACATCTTTCGCAACTGCATATTTTGGCAAATAATGTACTGTGCATCAATTTATATTTCCTGTTACCTTTCAGTTTAGCACAAACATAACTGACGAAGACATGTTGAGGCAAATGGTGTAATGTGTAATATTATTGTTGTGATGTTATACATAACTATTTGACTTGTTGTTGGTGGTATGCTGAAAGACTTGGTGTTGGTGGAAATATGAATGGTTATCACAGATGTGGTTTTACATTGGAGCAAAGAATGGGTAGCTTACTTATCTCCTAAATGTGAAGGCCCAATGGCTTGTCATTGCTAGCTTCTGTGGTCTAGGATGTTTTAACGTGGCACAGGGTTTTAACGTGGAAAAAAAATCCAAAAGATTGTAAATGTTTTATAATAATTCATAAAATATCAGTCTCAAGTTTTTACTTTTATAATAAAGTAGCACCTTTATAACATGTCTATGTGTGCATGACAATGTTTTCTTTTATGGTGTTTCATGTTTCTTCTTTTTTACCACACAAGTCTTTTTCTGGGCTGGTTAACGGTTGTGGATTTTCACGTGACCTGCCACCATGTCTTTGTCAATAACTGATTTCACCTGTATTCCTACACTTTGGACTTCAAAGTAAATCTCAGCTTTGTATAATACACTCAATAAAAACAAGTATTGTCACGAACCTCGCCGAAGATGGTGCCTCTTCCTGTTCGGGCGGTGCTCGGCGGTCGTCGTCGCCGGCCTATTAGCTGCCATCGATTCCCTTTCCGTTTGTTTTGGGTTATTGGGTAATTGGGTACACCTGTTTAGTATTAGGTTTTGTTTGTAGGGTATTGAAGGGCACTAGGCCCGCTGGGTATTTGTGCGGGCTTGTCATTGTTACTCTGTGTTTGATGGTGTGATTTATTTTTCGTGTATTTATTCTCCGGACTATTTTGTTGGAGGAGCGCGTCCATCACCATACAGCGGTTCTCCATCGGATTGGTACCGCGATGGACCAGATGATGGAGAGGATGGAATGATGGGAGAGGAGTGGTCTACCGACGTCTACCCCAGCTCCACCACTGCCGTCACCACCTGTTTCGTCCTCTGGGTCCGGCGCACTGCGTCTCTCCCCCCGAGGGAGTACGATGGAGCAGCGGCTGGGTGCCAGGGATTTTTGCTCCAGCTAGACCTCTACCTGGCTACCGTGCGTCCGGCTCCCTTGGGTGAGGAGAGGGTGAGCCTCCTCGTCTCTTGTTTAACGGGCAGGGCCCTGGACTGGGCTAACGCGGTCTGGAACGGTCCAGATTCGGCTCGGGACAACTACCTGGAGTTCACCCGCCGTTTCCGAGCAGTGTTTGATCATCCACCAGAGGGTAAAGCGTCGGGTGAGCGACTGTTCCACCTCAGACAGGAGACGAGGAGCGCGCAGGACTTTGCGTTGGAGTTTAGGACCCTAGCTGCTGGTGCTGGGTGGAATGACAGGGCCCTGATGGACCATTACCGGTGTAGTCTCCGGGAGGACGTCCGCCGGGAGCTAGCTTGCAGGGACACAACTCTCTCCCTGGATGAACTAATAGACATGTCTATTCGATTGGACAACCTGCTAGCTGCCCGCGGGCGTTCATAAGGGGTCCTGTTAATTCCACCTTCCAGCTCTCCCACTCCCACTCTGATGGAGTTGGGAGGAGCTGCATCTAGGGGTATCAGAGGGGGCTCCTCCTGCTCCTATTGTGGACGGAGAGGACACACTTCGGACCGGTGTTGGAGGAGTCCCTCTGGGAGTCGAGATGGTCGGCGGAACACTCCTCGGCCACCCCAGGTGAGTAAGCACCAAACTCATCCAGAGCTCCCTGTTGGTCACATGTTTTTGTAAAAAATTTTCCCTGCGTTTTTCCCCTCTCTTCAGCATAAGGCGCTAGTCGATTCAGGCGCAGCTGGGAGTTTTATGGATCGTGGACTCGCCCGTAAATTGGGTATTCCGTTAGTGCAGATAGACCCACCTGTCCCCGTGCACTCCTTAGATAGCCGACCGCTAGGGTCAGGGCTGGTCAGGGAGGCCACGATTCCGCTGGACATGGTAACGCAGGGGAATCATAGGGAGAGGATCAGTTTCTACCTTATTGATTCACCTGGGTTTCCGGTGGTGTTGGGGGTTCCCTGGCTGGCTATTCACAATCCCCTTATTTCATGGAAACAGGGGGCTCTTAAGGGGTGGTCAGACGAGTGTTCAGAGAGGTGTATAGGAGTTTCCACCGGTGCCACGACGGTGGAGAGTCCAGACCAGGTTTCCACCGTGCGCATTCCCCCAGAATATGCCGATTTGGCTATCGCTTTTAGTAAGAAGAAGGCGACTAAATTACCACCCCATCGACGGTGGGATTGCGTGATAAACCTCCTGGAGAACGCTGCACTTCCCCGGAGTCACTGTCACAGGAGGAGACGCTGGCTATGGAAACATATGTCACGGAAGCTCTGAGACAGGGGTACATTCGGCCCTCCATGTCACCCGTCTCCTCAAGTTTCTTTTTTGTGAGGAAAAAGGAGGGAGGTCTGCGTCCGTGCATTGATTATCGAGGTCTCAATTCGATCACAGTGGGTTTTAGTTATCCGCTACCTCTCATCGCTACGGCGGTGGAATCATTCCACGGAGCGCGTTTCTTCACAAAACTGGACCTCAGGAGCGCGTATAATCTGGTGCGTATTCGGGGAGGAGACGAGTGGAAAACAGCGTTTAGTACCACATCAGGCCACTATGAGTACCTCGTCATGCCGTATGGGTTGAAGAATGCTCCAGCCGTCTTCCATTCCTTTGTAGATGAGATTCTCAGGTACTTGCACGGGCAGGGTGTGGTGGTCTATATTGATGACATCTTGATTTATTCTACCACACGCGCATGTTTCCCTGGTGCACAGGGTTCTTGGGCGACTGCTGGAGCATGACCTATACGTTAAGGCTGAGAAATGTGTGTTCTCCAAACCAGCCGTTTCCTTCCTGGGTTATCGTATTTCCAGCTCGGGGATGATGATGGAGTGTGACCGCGTTAACGCCGTGCGTAATTGGCCGACTTCGACCACGGTAAAGGAGGTGCAGCGGTTTTTAGGGTTTGCCATTTACTACCGGAGGTTTATCCGGGGTTTTGGCCAAGTAGCGGCGCCCATTACCTCACTGCTGAAGGGGTGCCCGGTGCATTTGCGGTGGTCAGCAGAGGCTGATGGAGCCTTCAACCAGTTGAAGGCACTGTTCACTGGGGCTCCCGTGTTGGCGTATCCGGACCCTTCGTTAGCATTCATAGTGGAGGTGGATGCGTCCGAGGCTGGGGTTGGAACCGTGCTGTCTCAGCGCTCGGGCACGCCACCGAAGCTCCGTCCCTGCGCTTTCTTTTCTAAGAAGCTGGGTCCGACGGAGCGGAACTATGATGTGGGGGACCGGGAGTTACTAGCTATGGGAAAGGCCCTGAAGGTGTGGAGACACTGGCTAGAGGGGGCTAAACACCCTTTCCTCATCTGGACTGACCACCGTAATCTGGAGTATATTCGAGCAGCGAGGAGACTGAATCCGCGTCAGGCTAGGTGGGCCATGTTCTTTACACGTTTTAGATTTACGATCTCTTACAGACCAGGTTCCCTCAACACTAAGGCCGACGCGCTGTCCCGTCTCTATGACACAGAGGACCGGTCCATCGAACCCACACCCATCCTTCCAGCCTCTCGGCTGGTGGCCCCAGTGGTATGGGAGGTGGACGCGGACATCGAGCGGGCGTTGAGGGTTGAACCTGCGCCTGCACAGTGTCAACTGGTAAAAGTTACGTACCGCTTGGTGTCCGTGATAAGTTGATTCGGTGGGCTCACACACTACCGTCTGCGGGTCATCCGGGGATTGATAGGACAGTGCGGGGTCTTAGGGGGAAATACTGGTGGCCCACCTTAGCTAGGGATGTGAGGCTCTATGTCTCTTCCTGTTCGTTATGCACCCAGAGTAAGGCTCCTAGGCACCTTCCTAGAGGGAAGTTACAGCCCCTCCCGGTTCCACAACGGCCATGGTCCCATCTCTCGGTAGATTTCCTTACTGATCTTCCCCCATCTCAGGGGAACACTACTGTTCTGGTCATTGTGGATCGGTTCTCTAAGTCCTGCCGTCTCCTCCCATTGCCTGGTCTCCCTACGGCCCTACAGACTGCAGAGGCTCTATTTACCCACATCTTCCGGCACTATGGGGTTCCAGAGGATATCGTTTCCGATCGGGGTCCCCAGTTCACGTCTCGGGTTTGGAAGGCGTTTATGGAGCGTCTGGGGATCTCGGTCAGCCTTACCTCTGGTTATCACCCCGAAAGTAATGGGCAGGTGGAGAGAGTAAACCAGGAAGTGGGCAGGTTTCTGAGGTCGTATTGCCAGGACCGGCCAGGAGAATGGGCGAGGTACGTCCCGTGGGCAGAGTTAGCCCAGAACTCTCTTCGGCATTCGTCCACGAATATGTCGCCATTCGAGTGCGTACTGGGCTACCAGCCGGTCCTGGCTCCATGGCATCAGAGTCAGACCGAGGCTCCTGCGGTGGAGGAGTGGGTACAGCGCTCTAGAGAGACCTGGCGGGCAGTCCAGGATTCTCTCAGGCAGGCCAGTGAACGGCAGAAGAGAGACGCTGACCGCCACCGCAGTGAGGCCCCGGTGTTCGCACCAGGGGACAGGGTCTGGCTCTCGACCCGAAACCTGCCCCTCCGCCTGCCCTGCCGGAAGCTGGGGCCGCAGTGTGTGGGGCCATTTAAAGTCCTGAGGAGGATAAACGAGGTGTGTTATAGATTGCAACTTCCCTCTTATTATCGTATTAACCCCTCGTTTCATGTGTCTCTCCTCAGGCCGGTGGTAGCTGGTCCCCTACAAGACAGTGAGGTACCGGAGGTCCCTCCACCCCCTCTGGACATCGAGGGGTCCCCGGCGTACACAGTACGAGCTATTCTGGACTCGAGACGCCGGGTGAGGGGCCTGCAGTACCTCGTGGACTGGGAGGGGTACGGTCTGGAGGAGAGGTGCTGGGTACCGGGGAGGGACATTTTAGATCCTTCCCTCTTGATGGATTTCCATCGCCTCCACCCGGATCGCCCTGCGCCTCGTCCTCCGGGTCGTCCTCGAGGCCGGGGTCGGCGCGCTGTGGGAGCCGCGCGTCAGAGGGGGTGTACTGTCACGAACCTCGCCGAAGATGGTGCCTCTTCCTGTTCGGGCGGTGCTCGGCGGTCGTCGTCGCCGGCCTATTAGCTGCCATCGATTCCCTTTCCGTTTGTTTTGGGTTATTGGGTAATTGGGTACACCTGTTTAGTATTAGGTTTTGTTTGTAGGGTATTTAAGGGCACTAGGCCCGCTGGGTATTTGTGCGGGCTTGTCTTTGTTACTCTGTGTTTGATGGTGTGATTTATTTTTCGTGTATTTATTCTCCGGACTATTTTGTCCTGTTGTTTGGACTGGCAACATATATACGCCCTGTGTGTTGGCGTGACTGTTTTGTTGTGCTGGGGAATAAAGAAACGACTGAACCTTGCTCTCTGCGCCTGATTCCACCCACCACACCTAGTTGTCCGTAACAAGTATATTTATCATGGTGATTCAGGAGTAACATTAAAACAGAACAATATGCCCTGTCATCATTGGACAAATATACAGAAAACCCTCAAAATGCTGAAGGAGGGAACATTTGATCAATGATGAGAAAAGATTAAGGGATAACTAAAATGACACTATTTTGCTAAGTGCAGAGCTGTACTATAATGTAATGAATGTGTTGGGGACTTCTGATAACGCTGCAGACTTCATGGTGCCCCAAATCACAGGTGGGGTCATATTGAAAAGTTACTACTGAAGTAATCATGCCAAACGTATTCATATGGTCTATGATTAAACATATTAACAGCATACCACTTACCTTAAAACCCCCATACCATTTAATTACTTCCCTTACAATTTTATTAAAAAATGTTCACCTGAAAACAGAAGAGACACTGTGTCACACAAAGCAATTTGGATGCAATTTCTGTTGCAGATGCAAGTTGCAAATGATATCTTCTCAAGCAACTTTGTTGATACACAAAGCAGTTCAAACGCAACTGAAATGGCAACATCCTGTCATATATCACAACATGGATTCATAAACTATTTGTTTATCAAACCAATTGGTAATTGTAAAAGTTTTGATTCAGACAAATCCTCGATGTACCATTTACCTAGCGAGCCAAAATGTTGCATATTTGCCATCCATGTTTTACCAAGCCAACTAGCTAACCAAGCAAGCGACAAGCTAAGCTAGCTAGCTAGCTAGTGCAGTTCACGTTGGACAATGCTGCAGTAGCATACCACCCTGCATCCCACTACTGGCTTGCTTCTGAAGCTAAGTGGGGTTAGGTCCTAGTTGTTCCCTGGATGGAAGACCAGATGCTGCTGGAAGTGATTTTGGAAAGCCAGTAGAAGGCACTCTTCCCTCCAGTCTAAAAAAAATATCCCAATGCCCCAGGGCTGTGATTGGGGACATTGCCTTGTGTAGGGTGCCGTCTTTTGGATGGGACCTTAAATGGTTGTCTTGACTCTCTGTGGTAAATATCTCATGGTGTAATAACACTGGTGTCCTGACTAAATTCCTAATCTGGCCAACTAATCATCTCCAGCGTCCTATTGGCTCATTCCTCTCCTCTGTCACTATTCCCCAGGTTGTTGTTGTAAAAGAGAATGGGTTTTCAGTCAATTTAGCTGGTTAAATTAAGAATGTAGACACACGGAGCAACTTTGTTGCAAGCAACATAAATTGAGTCCAGATTTCTACATGTGACATTGGCTTTATGTGTTTTGTTTTGTCAGATAATATCAGACAGTTAACATGACCTTTAACCCTTGTGTGGTGTTCGGGTCTCCGGGACAATTGATTATTTTTTTTCAACCTGAGACTCATTGACATTGGCTCATTTTCTGTGAATAACATGTAAAAGAACACATTTTCATTGAGTGCACACTGTGCACCCCCTACATATTTATATTACATATGTGGTGTTCGGGCCCACGGGACCCGAGGGTAATAAAAGTTTGAAAAAGTGTCTGTCAAATCAAATAACATTTTATTCGTCACATACAAGTGTTTAGCAGATGTTATTGCAGGTGTAGCGAAATGCTTGTGTTTCTTGCTCCAACCGTATAAACAAGTTAAAATGAAACAAAAAGGTTTGCTGTGAGTCTTCACTCTGTCTTCCTCCTCCCTGGGCCTGCTGTTTCAACACCAAGAACCTGTCTGTCTCCCTGCCTGTCTGTCTGTAGTGTGTGAAACTATACCATATCTTGCAGGAACCTGCACAATGTAATTACAATATATTATTTTGATATAATATTTGGACACATTGTAAAAAATGCTGTTTTTTCCCAGACTCTAGCCCAGCCAGGTGCAAATTGGAGGAGGGACACAAATAAATAGCTTTGCATTTGTGGCTCCTTACCTCAATCAATCTCTATGGCAAAAACAATCTGTGATCAGAGAGCCTTAGAATTGTTTTTTTTTGAGAGAGAGAAACTAGCGTGGAAGGAACGTCTTCCACTTTGGAAGATTAAGAATTTTCGGAATATGAGGATCTTGTCTCTGTCAATTTGGAGTCTGACAGTGAGTTGGAAGAAGAGGATGAGATTGACCCTCAGCCACCAGCCCATCAGCAGCCAGCCACATGTTTTTGGAAGGAGATGGACCAAACTCATTAACATGCATACTTTGGGGTTCTTATACTTTCTGGTGTTTTCAGATCCAATGGGGAATCCACAGAATCTCTGTGGGATGCAGAAACTGGCAGAGAAGTTTTCAGTGCAAGTCTCTGGAAAACATCCACATTATTTCCAGGATTATCCGCTTCGATAACCGAGACACAAGACCAGCTCGGCGGCAGAGAGACAAGCTAGCGGCAATCAGGACAGTGTGGGACAAGTGGGTGGACCTCCTTCCCCTGTTTTACAACCTTGGGCCCAACGTTACTGTTGATGAGCACCTTATGCCATTTAGGGGCCGCTAACCCTTCAGGCAGTACATGCCGTCTAAACCCGCAAAATATGGAATCAAGATCTGGGCGACCTGTGATGCGGATTCATCATATGCGTGGAACTTGCAATACAGGGAAGCCAGATGGAGGAGCCCCTGAGAAGAACCAAGGGATGTGGGTTGTCTTGGAAGTGACACAGGGACTCCATGGCCACAACATCATATGTGCTAACTTTTCTATTTTGCACAAGCTGGGACAGGAGCTCCTCAGAAATGAGTTACCTCTGGTTCGTTCAGTCAGGTTTTTTGGGATAAACGTTGAAAATAAAGTATGAGATTAACTCAAGTTTAGGAAATCTTATACATTTTGTTCTGTGACGTAATATCAGTCAGTCAACAGGACCTTTATAAATTATGAAGCGTTTATGTGGTGGTTTTGATTAAATAAATGCTTCAAAATTCCCCAAAACCTATATGTAATGGGTGAGTGCTGGTGGCAGGGAAGTCAGGCGCAGGAGAATGAACTTGGTATAAACGGAGCAGTTTAATGAATATACAAAAACTCAGAAAACCAAAATTTACAAAATAAAATAAGAGGGTGCAAAACCCGTCTCACACCAAAACATAACTAGCACCAACACATACAACAAACAATCACCGACAAGGACATGAGGGGAAACAGAGGGTAAATACACAACATGTAATTGATGGGATTGGAACCCGGTGTGAAGGAAGACAAGACAAAACCAATGGAAAATGAAAAATGGATCAGTGATGGCTAGAAGGTTGGTGACGTCGACTGCCGAACACCGCCCGAACAAGGAGAGGGACCAACTTCGGCGGAAGTCGTGACAGTATATTAGTTGATGTAGATTATCTCATAGAACAAAACATTAAACCTGTGTTTACCACAGACCTTATTCTTGGTGTTTATCTGGCCAACGAGCCATAACAGAGTTACGGTGCGTTTTCCACTGCAGGACCGTGCCGTGCTGTGAATATCTGGTATATTCAGCCTCGTTTGATATCTGGTACTGACCTCACACCGAGTAGGTGGGTGGGATTACAAATGGCCGTCCTCAATGATTGGTCTAGTCTCTCACAGTGATGTCACAGTGTCGCGTATGTTATGAATACTCATGCGCGAGTCACTGTTGCCATTTTTATAAGAGAAGGTAAATCTGACTACGAATGGTACAGCTACAGTAACGAATAACGCTAAAGCTGAAAACAAAAAGGAAGCTATAAATTGGTCAGTTGGAGATGTCCAAACACTTTTGAGCATCTGGGCCGACTCCAGCATCCAGAGACAATTGGGTTCTTCCACCAGGAATAAAAAGGTCTTCCAAAACATATTGGATACGTTATCTGAAATGGAAGCCATTGGTCAGTAAAACACTGCAGAGAAAAAAGTTAAGAAGCTTAAACAAGAATATAAAAAGATAACAGGCCACAATAAGAAAAGTGGATCAGAGATATTTGAAGCCATGATGACGACGAGCAGCAAGGACCAGCACGGTAATACATTGTTTTTAGTCAAATTACTATCTAGCTAGCTACCAAAGATCTTCAGCGTAACTAGCTGTAGCGTGTGAGAGTGAGAACTGTGAAGAGACCCCTGGTGGAATGTCCTGTGGGGTATGTACACAACAACTTTTTCAATATGACTTGACCGTGATAATCCATTATACCTAGGAGTTTAGCGTCCTCAACATGCTTAAATGGTCACACCCTTTATGTACATCTCCAGTTGAGGTTTAGGTCTAAACTAATGCTTTTAGTTTTAGATGTGTTTAAGACCGGTTTATTATTAATCACCCATTCAAAGCTGACTGTAGATCCTTCTTTAGAATTTCAGTGAGCTCACTGGCTTTGGGTGCATGCTGGCATGTAGAGTGTGGAATCGTCTACATGCATAGTCATTCTATCTTTGTGTAAGGTACCAGTGGCAAATAATTTGTAAAAATAGAGACGAATAACAGCCCAAGGCAACTGCGCTGAGGGACACCACACTGTACATAACTGGTGTTAGAGAAGCTTCAATTGAAGAACACTGTCTGGGTTATATTGGATAAACTCTACAACCATGTGATTGATAGCAGGTGATGTAAAGCCATAGCAAGTGTGTTTTTTCAATGACAATAATTTGATCAGTAACATCAAAGGCTACACTGAAATCTAACAATATAGCACCAACTATCATATTTTTCTCCATTTATTTTAACCACATCAGTCATCTGTGTCAGTGCAGTACAAGTTGAGTGGCCTTCTCTAACTGCATGATCAAAAAAATGTAGGTAATTTGTTCTCTGAAAAATAGCATCGTATTTGGTCAAACACAATCCTCTCCATCAGTTTACAAAGAACATGCAGCAAATTAATTGGGCATATGTTAGAGCCAGAAAAGGGTGCTTTACTATTTTTAGGCAATGGAATAACATTAGCTTTACAGTGCCTTGCGAAAGTATTCGGCCCCCTTGAACTTTGCGACCTTTTGCCACATTTCAGGCTTCAAACATAAAGATATAAAACTGTATTTTTTGTGAAGAATCAACAACAAGTGGGACACAATCATGAAGTGGAACGACATTTATTGGATATTTCAAACTTTTTTAACAAATCACAAACTGAAAAATTGGGCGTGCAAAATTATTCAGCCCCTACTTTCAGTGCAGCAAACTCTCTCCAGAAGTTCAGTGAGGATCTCTGAACGATCCAATGTTGACCTAAATGACTAATGATGATAAATACAATCCACCTGTGTGTAATCAAGTCTCCGTATTAATACACCTGCACTGTGATAGTCTCAGAGGTTCCTTTAAAAGCGCAGAGAGCATCATGAAGAACAAGGAACACACCAGGCAGGTACGATATACTGTTGTGAAGAAGTTTAAAGCCGGATTTGGATACAAAAAGATTTCCCAAGCTTTAAACATCCCAAGGAGCACTGTGCAAGCGATAATATTGAAATGGAAGGAGTATCAGACCACTGCAAATCTACCAAGACCTGGCCGTCCCTCTAAACTTTCAGCTCATACAAGGAGAAGACTGATCAGAGATGCAGCCAAGAGGCCCATGATCACTCTGGATGAACTGCAGAGATCTACAGCTGAGGTGGGAGACTCTGTCCAAAGGACAACAATCAGTCGTATATTGCACAAATCTGGCCTTTATGGAAGAGTGGCAAGAAGAAAGCCATTTCTTAAAGATATCCATAAAAAGTGTTGTTTAAAGTTTGCCACAAGCCACCTGGGAGACACACCAAACATGTGGAAGAAGGTGCTCTGGTCAGATGAAACCAAAATTGAACATTTTGGCAACAATGCAAAACGTTATGTTTGGCGTAAAAGCAACACAGCTGAACACACCATCCCCACTGTCAAACATGGTGGTGGCAGCATCATGGTTTGGGCCTGCTTTTCTTCGGCAGGGACAGGGAAGATGGTTAAAATTGATGGGAAGATGGATGGAGCCAAATACAGGACCATTCTGGAAGAAAACCTGATGGAGTCTGCAAAAGACCTGAGACTGGGACGGAGATTTGTCTTCCAACAAGACAATGATCCAAAACATAAAGCAAAATCTACAATGGAATGGTTCAAAAATAAACATATCCAGGTGTTAGAATGACCAAGTCAAAGTCCAGACCTGAATCCAATCGAGAATCTGTGGAAAGAACTGAAAACTGCTGTTCACAAATGCTCTCCATCCAACCTCACTGAGCTCGAGCTGTTTTGCAAGGAGGAATGGGAAAAAATGTCAGTCTCTCGATGTGCAAAACTGATAGAGACATACCCCAAGCGACTTACAGCTGTAATCGCAGCAAAAGGTGGCGCTACAAAGTATTAACTTAAGGGGGCTGAATAATTTTGCACGCCCAATTTTTCAGTTTTTGATTTGTTAAAAAAGTTTGAAATATCCAATAAATGTCGTTCCACTTCATGATTGTGTCCCACTTGTTGTTGATTCTTCACAAAAAAATACAGTTTTATATCTTTATGTTTGAAGCCTGAAATGTGGCAAAAGGTCGCAAAGTTCAAGGGGGCCGAATACTTTCGCAAGGCACTGTACATGAGCTTTCTTCCACGCCTGTGGACACACACTTAGGCTTTGATTAAAGATACTAGGGGTGGCAGTACAGTCTACTACCATTGTCAATAGTTTCCCATCAAGTTTGTCTATACCTGGTAGCTTGTCATTATTGATGTATAACAAAAAAAAATGCAACCTCTCCCACACTAACTTGACCAAATTCAAAACAGCAATCCTCGTCTTTCATTATTAGATATTTTATAGAAAAACCTGATGGTTCACTGTTCAATGTTGTAATTTCACTTCTGAGTTTTCCCACTTTATTAGTGAAATATTAATTGAAATGATTGCCAATAATGAAAGGTTTTGTTATAAATGACCCATCAACTTTAATGAACAATGGAGATTAATTGGGTTTTATGCCCATTATATAATTTAAGGTACTCCAAAGTCTTTTCCCATTGTGTTTTATGTCATTTATCTTTGTTTGGTACTACCATTTATTTTTGTTAAGTTTAGTCACAACATTTCTCAATTTACAGGCTGAAGTTTGCCAACTCTTTTGCATAATTTATTTTAACCATACAATTTTTAAATTCATCATTAATCCAGGGGGATTTACCAGTTCTCACAGTTAGTTTCTTAACAGTACATGTACATAAGTATGTGTCATTATTTCTGCCTATATATTTTCCCAGGGAAGGGAAAACACACTGCGAGCATAACCAGTGAATACCTGAATGGGAGAGCGAGGCCTCATACCTGGAGACACTTGAGGCCCAGCATAAGCAGTAGGATCAACACTTTAATCCGCTGTGAGAAGATGAGGCAGCAGCCGTCCTAGCCCTCCTGGTTTTTGACCCTTGCCTGTCCTGATGCCGAATCCACCTGCCTGATCACTCTGCTTGTTCTGACCTCGAACCTGCCTATCCCCTTGTACTGTTTGGACTTGGACCTGTTCACTGAACCCCTGCCTGTCCTGACCTCGAGCCTGCCTATTGACTGGTACTGTTTGGACTCTGACCTGGTTTATGAACTCTCACCCCCGATCTGCCTTTTTCCTACCCCTTTTGGTATAATAAATATCAGAGCTCAACCATCTGCCTCCTGTGTCTGCATTTGGGTCTCGCCTTGTGCCCTTATACTACTGTTCAAAAGTTTTTTTGTATATTAAAATAACATCAAATTGATCAGAAATACAGCGTGGACATTGTTAATGTTGTAAATTACTATTTTAGCTGGAAACAGCTGATTTTAATGGAATATCTACATAGTGTCTGTGTTCTTTTGCCCATCTTATTATTTTCTGATCAATTTGATGTTATTTTAATGGACAAAAAATGAGTTTTTCTTTTAAAAAAAAGGACATTTCTAAGTGACCCCAAACTTTTGAATGGTAGTGTATGTCTAATGGTAAGTATAGGGAGTATAGTAGTACTTTAATCCCCAAGGGTAAAATCATGTGACAGCCAGTATAGTAATCAAAAATGGGAGTGAAACACTGAGCTAAGGAACTAGCCTTGGACTGCTTGTCGAACATCTCATTCCAACATCATCGGCATTAATATGGCATTAATATGGCGTTTGGACCTCACTTTGTGCACAGTGGCATTGTCATGCTGAAACAGGAAAGGGCCTTCCCCAAACTGTTGCCATGTAGTTGGAAGCACAGCATCGTCTAGAATGTTATTGTATGCTGCAGAGTTAAGATGTCCTTTCACTGGAACTAAGGGGCCTAGCCCGAACCATGAAAACAGCCCCAGACAATTAAACCCAGTAAAATACTACATTAGTAAAAGTACATACGTATTTACTTTTGAATATACTTAAGTGTCAAAAGTAAATGCAATTGCAAAAAATATACTTTATGTTTTAAAAGTAAAACTATAAATGATTTCAAATAGCTTATATTAACCAAACTGCACAAATCTTTTCAGTTTTTGTTTATTTACGGACAGCCAGGGGCACACTCCAACACTCAGAAATAATTTGCAAATGAAGCATGTGTGTTTAGTGAGTCCTCCAGATCAGAGGCAGTAGGGATGACCAGGAATGTTCGCTTGATAGGTGCGTTAATTGGACCATTTTCCTGTCCTGCTAAGCATTCCAAATGTAACGAGTGCTTTGGAGTGTCAGGGTAAATGTATGGAGTAAAATTTACATTATTTTCTTTAGGAATGTTGTGGAGTAACACTAAAAGTTGTCAAAAATATAAATAGTAAAGTAAAGTACAGATACCCCAAACAACTACTTAAGTAGTACTTTAAAGTATTTTTACTTCAGTACTTTACACCACTTTTTGTGACTAGAGCGAGTACAGCTACGACCAGAAGTGACTTTCCGGAGCAGGTTAAAGAGAGCACCACCATTTTCAGACAATTCACCAACTTGGGTGAAAGCAGTGTGCAACATAGTAAATTGGTGGTGGAAAATTGTGTTTTATTGAGACAGTTAACATATTTTTCCTTTTTTTTTTACCATTATAGCTGTTTAAGGAGGAAAATGGTGCTTTTGCAGCCTGCATGGAGGATGCTTTATGCACGAGCTGTCCATGTATTACCGGGAATGCACATCAATCCTAGATAGTGCAGATTTAGCACCAACTATCGGCTGCCAAGGCTAAGAAGTTTAGAAGTTAAATTATGTTGAAATGGTTTATTTTACCCACTGAGTGAAAAATATACTTGAGTTACATTGTTTTTTTTCTGGGGGTGGATTATCCCTTTAATGTAAACACAGGCATTTAGGCTACGGAAACACTGATAAAATGGCATAGGCTCATTTTTGTTATTATCCGGTGTTAAAACGAGTGATTAATTCCACGCTTTCGCACCTCTTTCAAGTTGTGAATAGGCTGATACACTTGATCTCCACAGACATAAGGCTACTGTTTCGACTTCAACCAAGTCTTGGCCTACTTGTTGTTTTCATTTCTCCCCTTTCCAACGGCCGGCCGGCAAAGGGCAAGCTGGAGCGACACACCCCCACAATCTTCGCTGATAAGAAGTGACAAAGTCCAAACTAGCCAATGGGCTGCTGGCTTCCGAAGGCTGCGTGCCGAACTGGAGTGTTTATGTATTCTGAGGACCAATGAGAGTGAACTGAAGGCGGTGCCCTGTGAAGCTCACCAGGCTGCACCAGTGGTCTGGACACGCAGGGGAGTGGAGGCGTGGTATTTTATTTTACTAAATAACTAAACAATCTTTAACTATACCGTAGAACAGCGGTAACAGACGGAGATCGATTCCAGACAATCCCGATAAATGTATTTTATTACAGATATCTGCACTAAAATCTATAGAAAGCGGGTCATCTTTCTCTAGTCCAATGATGAATTCTAAACGTCTGCTTGACATGTCCGCTGTTGGAATACGTCTCGGGGGCGCTTCGAAACAAGCCGGTATTGATCAGCATGCAGAGGGGTCCAAGGGACGCAAAATTACTGTCGCCGCCACTGCGGACAGCGGTGTCATTCTGGCGTGCAAGAATGGTCCCGCAACGGGAGCAGTTTTCTACAAAGTCGTGTTGGATGATGGATCTTTAAGAGAATGTACAAGACAGGACACCGTCCTCAATGTGAATGACCTGTCATCAGGGAGAGAAAAATACCACCTGAATAAAGTAGGTTCTATTCCATATTTGTTGGTCTAACAGTGAGTTGGTTAGTTATTCATTTCCACCCTATTAAATTATTCACATGAAGTCCCATTGTTACCGAAAAGCCTAATTGTGCAGTCACCCGCAATACAGAACCAGTCCGCTCTGACTTCTCTGTAGCCTCTTCGCTCCGGAAGACCTGTAGCCCACAGTTTGTGCGCCCAATAAGGTTACAGGGCTCCCGGAGCGAAGAGGCTAACTCTGCTGACAACGTGACCCGGTTATGTTCTCAAGTGAAAATATAGGTCAGGCATGCGACTAACCCGAGTTAGTTAGCCTACTAATTACAAATAGTAGCCTATATATGACGGATTTCATCTGTTAAAATGGCGGCCCATTGCATGTTCAAAGTTTTTAAATGTTCAGTCAAAATCATGTTTTCATGAAATTGGGTCATATGGATGAAACCATATCAAAGTAGGACGACCAAAGTATGAACATATCTGTTGCTTCTACATTGATAAAGTTTGATCATAAATGTACTGGTCCCCTCCCCATGTCAAACACTTATTCAGGAGGTGGGATGGAGGCAGGATTATTAAAAAGCCTAATTTACAAAATGCCACATTTGGTAATGTTTTATTCTCTTACCTAATTCAAAAATAAATGCAGCCTTTTAACAAACAAACCAGAAGGTGTTTGCAGAGGGGCGTGGTTTACATGGCTAGGTAGCTCGTCTACTGGTGCCAAAATTTGACTGCAGCACGTCAACAAATATAATAAGAGCTTTCACCTACTCGTCTAAGACACTTAACCCCTTTCATATGTGTCTGGTGTTCGCTATTAACTGGCTGACAAGGTCTTCAGCCAGCATGGAACAAACGCGGGGAAGGGTTGCCCAAAACTGCTACAGTTGTCATATCATTACATCGAGACATGCCAAATGGAAAATTCTTAGAAACGTTTTGATATTGTTGATATGCATGCAATATGAATGTTGTCTCTTTCAATGACAGACCGACCAGGGTAAAATCTATGATCCTTTTTTGATGTCACTTGTTAAATCCACTTTAATCAGTGTAGGTAGGTGAAGGGAAGCAGACAGGTTAAACAACGATTTGTAAGCCCTGAGGCAATTGAGACATGGATTCGGTATGTTTGCCATTCAGAAGGTGAATGGGCAAGACAAAATATTGAAGTGCCTTTTGAAAGGAGTATGGTAGTAGGTGGCAGGTGCACTGGTGGGTTTTTCAGGCTTCCCGTGTGAATCAAGAATGGTCCACCACCCAAAGGGCACCCAGCCAACTTGACACAACTGTGGGAAGCATTGGTGTCAACATGGGCCAGCATCCCTGTGGAACGCTTTCGACACCTTGTAGAGCCCATGCCCTGACAAATTGAGGCTGTTCTCTGGGAAAAAGGGGGTGAAACTCAATATTAGGAAGGTTAAAGATGCACTATGCAGAAACTGCTTTTTCTGATTGCTAAAATTTTAATGGTTTGCCTAATTTCAGTTTGTGACAAAACAAGCAAGTATAATGTAGGGAATCATTGTACCATCTAAACTGCTGTGACATATTTTTCCATAACCAAAAACATTGTATTTTCAGCTGTTTGAAGCTGGTGTACAAAACCTAAAGTAAAAGATGCAAAAACTAAACTTAAGAGCGGGAAGCATATGTAACGGATGTGAAACGGCTAGCTTAGTTAGCGTGAGCGCTAAATAGCGTTTCAATCAGTGACGTCACTTGCTCTGAGACCTTGAAGTAGTAGTTCCCCTTGCTCTGCAAGGGCCGTGGCTTTTGTGGAGCGATGGGTAACGACGCTTCGTAGGTGTCAGTTGTTGATGTGTGCAGAAGGTCCCTGGTTCGCGCCCGGGTATGGGCGAGGGGACGGTTTAAACTTATACTGTTACATTGATGCTGTTGACCCGGATTACTGGTTGCTGCGGAAAAAGGAGGAAGGTCAAAAGGGGGGTGAGTGTAACGGATGTGAAACGGCTAGCGTGGGCGCTAAATAGCGTTTCAATCAGTGACGTCACTTGCTCTGAGACCTTGAAGTAGTAGTTCCCCTTGCTCTGCAAGGGCCGTGGCTTTTGTGGAGCGATGGGTAACGACGCTTCGTAGGTGTCAGTTGTTGATGTGTGCAGAAGGTCCCTGGTTCGCGCCCGGGTATGGGCGAGGGGACGGTTTAAACTTATACTGTTACACATAGAAATAGCGAACAGGCTTGCTTTCAATGCGAATGACGGATCTATAAAACACATTTCTATATGAATTTGGTCGGGTTGCCCAAATATTATGTTGATTTTGGCCTTCAACATCAGATGCGATCAGGACACGCAGGTTGACATGTCAAAACAAACTGAACCAACTGTATAATTTTGGGGACAGGTCAAAACACACAAGATTCATGGACATTTAGCTAGCTAGCTAGCTTGCTGCTGCTAGTTAATTTCTCCTGGGATATACACATTGGGTTGTTTTTTTTACTTGAAATGTAAAAGGTCCTTTATTTTGCTGGATTGTTGTAGAATCTCGACTCATTTTGAGTCACACAATATCATGTGTCCTCTACTCCAACAATGAATCCACAGATAAAAGAGGAAACCTAATTAGTTTCTAGTAACCTCTTCTCCTTCTGTGGATTATATATGGAGGTCCCTTTTTTGCCTTCAAGTTTACTATTTTTCAAAAATGAAATCTATGGCATGCTAGGATGCTTAAGACAGAAGTTTATACTATAAATATTTGAACAACAGTTCAGAAAGCGTGGTTCACACATTTTTTTTTGACATAGTGTGCCTTCAACGGGATTCGACCTCATACCCACACATCCCTGAATGTTCAGTCTTGTGTTTTACAACACACGGTTTGAAAAGGCACGTGATCAAACGAAGCTTTGGGCATCATTGATGACGTACTTTGATAAAGTGATACACGCATCGACACACTGCTTCGAAGATAGCTGCTTAGCGATTTCGACGCATGCCTCGGAGCTCTGGTTTCAAACGTAACATCACTAACTGAAATTGTCCAAGATGAACGAGCTAGCTAGCTTGATAAACAGTGCTGACAATTCCATTTAGGCATGCTAGATAAATTATACAGTCAACATTTTGTTTACATTGACGCTTTTACAATAATCAAACAGTTGGAATAACAAATAATTTGTAAAACATACATGACAGGATTGATGTTTCAGTGTTTGTTACTTTGTGTATCAGCAAATTTGCTTGAAATAATCTCACTGGAACACTGCTCACTGCATGTTGCTTGACAAAAGCGGTTTCAAAGAATCCCCAGTCAAGGTGCGCTCCCTGTCCACTCGGCCTACTAGCTCCCTGTCCACTCGGCCTACTAGCTCCCTGTCCACTCGGCCTACTAGCTCCCCGCCCACTCAGCCTACTAGCTCCCTGCCCACTCAGCCTACTAGCTCCCCACCCACTCAGCCTACAAGCTCCCTGCCCACTCAGCCTACTAGCTCCCTGTCCACTCGGCCTACTAGCTCCCTGTCCACTCGGCCTACTAGCTCCCTGTCCACTCGGCCTACTAGCTCCCTGTCCACTCGGCCTACTAGCTCCCTGTCCACTCGGCCTACTAGCTCCCTGTCCACTCGGCCTACTAGCTCCCTGTCCACTCGGCCTACTAGCTCCCTGTCCACTCGGCCTACTAGCTCCCTGTCCACTCGGCCTACTAGCTCCCTGTCCACTCGGCCTACTAGCTCCCTGTCCACTCGGTCTACTAGCTCCCTGTCCACTCGGTCTACTAGCTCCCTGTCCACTCAGTCTACTAGCTCCCTGTCCACTCAGTCTACTAGCTCCCTGTCCACTCAGTCTACTAGCTCCCTGTCCACTAGCTCCCTGTCCACTCAGCCTACTAGCTCCCTGTCCACTCAGCCTACTAGCTCCCTGTCCACTCAGCCTACTAGCTCCCTGTCCACTCAGCCTACTAGCTCCCTGTCCACTCAGCCTACTAGCTCCCTGTCCACTCAGCCTACTAGCTCCCTGTCCACTCAGCCTACTAGCTCCCTGCCCACTGAGCCTACTAGCTCCCCGTCCACTCAGGCTACTATGTCCCTGTCCACTCAGCCTACTATGTCCCTGTCCACTCAGCCTACTAGCTCCCCGCCCACTCACAGCCTACTAGCTCCCCGCCCACTCAGTCTACTAGCTCCCCGCCCACTCAGCCTACTAGCTCCCCGCCCACTCAGCCTACTAGCTCCCCGCCCACTCAGCCTACAAGCTCCCTGCCCACTCAGCCTACAAGCTCCCTGCCCACTCAGCCTACAAGCTCCCTGCCCACTCAGCCTACTAGCTCCCCCCCACTCAGCCTACTAGCTCCCCCCCACTCAGCCTACTAGCTCCCCCCCACTCAGCCTACTAGCTCCCCGCCCACTCAGGCTACTATGTCCCTGTCCACTCAGGCTACTATGTCCCTGTCCACTCAGCCTACTAGCTCCCCGCCCACTCACAGCGTACTAGCTCCCTGCCCACTCAGTCTACTAGCTCCCCGCCCACTCAGCCTACTAGCTCCCCACCCACTTAGCCTACAAGCTCTCCGCCCACTACTAGCTCCCTGCCCACTCAGCCTACAAGCTCCCTGCCCACTCAGCCTACAAGCTCCCTGCCACTCAGCCTACAAGCTCCCTGCCCACTCAGCCTACTAGCTCCCTGCCCACTCAGCCTACTAGCTCCCTGCCCACTCAGCCTACTAGCTCCCTGCCCACTCAGTCTACTAGCACCCCGCCCACTCAGCCTACTAGCTCCCCGCCCACTCAGCCTACTAGCTCCCCACCCACTTAGCCTACAAGCTCCCCGCCCACTACTAGCTCCCCGCCCACACAGCCTACTAGCTCCCCGCCCACTCAGCCTACTAGCTCCCCGCCCACTCAGCCTACTAGCTCCCCGCCCACTCAGCCTACTAGCTCCCCGCCCACTCAGCCTACTAGCTCCCCGCTCACTCAGTCTACTAGCTCCCCGCCCACTCAGCCTACTAGCTCCCCGGCCACTCAGCCTACTAGCTCCCCGCCCACTCAGCCTACTAGCTCCCCGCCCACTCAGCCTACTAGCTCCCCGCCCACTCAGCCTACTAGCTCCCTGCCCACTCAACCTAGTAGCTCCCCGCCCACTCAGCCTACAAGCTCCCCGCCCACTACTAGCTCCCCGCCCACTCAGCCTACTAGCTCCCCACCCACTTAGCCTACAAGCTCTCCGCCCACTACTAGCTCCCTGCCCACTCAGCCTACAAGCTCCCTGCCCACTCAGCCTACAAGCTCCCTGCCACTCAGCCTACAAGCTCCCTGCCCACTCAGCCTACTAGCTCCCTGCCCACTCAGCCTACTAGCTCCCTGCCCACTCAGCCTACTAGCTCCCCGCCCACTCAGCCTACTAGCTCCCCGCCCACTCAGCCTACTAGCTCCCCACCCACTTAGCCTACAAGCTCCCCGCCCACTACTAGCTCCCCGCCCACACAGCCTACTAGCTCCGCCCCCACTCAGCCTACTAGCTCCCCGCCCACTCAGCCTACTAGCTCCCCGCCCACTCAGCCTACTAGCTCCCCGCCCACTCAGTCTACTAGCTCCCCGCCCACTCAGTCTACTAGCTCCCCGCCCACTCAGTCTACTAGCTCCCCGCCCACTCAGCCTACTAGCTCCCCGCCCACTCAGCCTACTAGCTCCCCGCCCACTCAGCCTACTAGCTCCCTGCCCACTCAGCCTACTAGCTCCCTGCCCACTCAACCTAGTAGCTCCCCGCCCACTCAGCCTACAAGCTCCCCGCCCACTACTAGCTCCCCGCCCACTCAGCCTACAAGCTCCCCGCCCACTCAGTCTACTAGCTCCCCGCCCACTCAGTCTACTAGCTCCCCGCCCACTCAGTCTACTAGCTCCCCGCCCACTCAGTCTACTAGCTCCCCGCCCACTCAGTCTACTAGCTCCCCGCCCACTCAGCCTACTAGCTCCCCTCCCACTCAGCCTACTAGCTCCCCGCCCACTCAGCCTACAAGCTCCCTGCCCACTCAGTCTACTAGCTCCCCGCCCACTCAGTCTATACTGAACAAAAATATCAACGCAACATGCAACAATTTCAAAGATTTTGCTGAGTTACAGTTCATATAAAGAAATCTGTCAATTTAAATAAATTCATTCGGCCCTAATCGATGGATTTCACATGACTGGGAATACAGATATGCATATGTTGGTCAAAGACACCTTAAAAACAAGGTAGGGTTGTGGATCAGAACAAGTCAGTATCTGGTGTGACCACCATTTGCCTCATGCAGCCCGACACATCTCCTTTGCATAGAGCTGATCAGGCTGTTGATTGTGGCCAGTGGAATGTTGTCCCACTCCTCTTCAATGGCTGTGTGAATTTGCTGGATATTGGCGGGAATTGGAACACGCTGTCGTACACAGCCATCCAGAGAATCCCAAATATGCTCAATGGGTGACATGTCTGGTGAGTATGCAGGCCATGGAAGAACTGGGACATTTTCAGCTTCCAGGAATTGCGTACAGATATTTGCGACATGGGGCCTTGCATTATCATTCTGAAACATGAGGTGATTACGGCAGACAAATGGCACGACAATGGACCTCAGGATCTCATCACGGTATTTCTGGGCATTCAGATTGCCGTCGATGAAATTAAATTGTGTTCATTATCCGTAGCTTATTCCTGCCCATACCATAACCCCACCGCCACCATGGGGCACTCTGTTCACAACGTTAACATCAGCAAACTGGTCGCCCACATAACTCCATACACGTGGTCTGCGGTTGTGAGGCCGGTTGGACGTACTGCCAAACTCTCTAAAATGATGCTGGAGGTGGTTTATGGTAATTTAATGTTAATTTCTCTATCTGGCAACAACTCCAACAACTCTGGTGGACATCCCTGCAGTTAGCATGACAATTGCACGCTTCCTCAAAACTTGTGGCATTGTGTTGTGTGACAAAACTTCACATTTTAGAGTGGCCTTTTATTGTCCCCAGCTCAAGGTGCACTTGTGTAATGATCATTCTGTTTAATCAGCTTCTTGATGCCACACCTGTCAGGTGGATGGATTACCTTGGCAAATGAGAAGTGCTCACTAACAGGGATGTAAATAAATGTGTGCACAACGTTTGAGAGAAATAAGCTTTTTGTGCGTATGGAACATTTCTGAGATCTTTTATTTCAGCTCATGAAACATGGGACCAACATGTTTTGTTTAGTCTGTCTTTTCAGACTTCCTGGTAGTTTCACATGAGAAATACATTTTCTCCATTTTTATCAGGATATATTTTCTGGTTGATGGTTTAGTCACACTAGAGGCTGCTTTACATGGGAATCAGAATGACTGTTCAGGACAAAACAGACCAAACGGACATGGAGAAATGCTTGTTTAAGACTTGGTGCCACTCCAATCTATCCATATCTATCCATCTATACATGTTTAGTTCTTGGGGCACTATAACCACATTGTAGTTAAATTGGTACAGCATTCTCACTCATTGGTGCAACAAAACATAGCCTCTTTCAGAGCACGCCTCAAAATATGTTAATGTGCGAGAAACAACAATACCATGCACCCACTAGTGGTCTAAAGGTTTTTGGCAATCCAAAGATACTGTACTAGAGCACACATTACACCGGTTTTAAGGTCTCTGCACTGGCTGCCTGTGAGTTTTAGAATTAATTTTAAGATTATTCTATTGGTTTTTAAATAAATCCTTGATTGTGCACCCCAATACATGTCAGACATGCTTTTAAGTTATGTACCCAGTAGGTTCCTCAGGTCCTCGGGCACTGGCCTTTTAACTATCCCAAAGCCTAGGACCAAAAACCATGGAGAGGCAGTTACTATGCCCCCAGCCTCTGGAACAGCCTGCCAGAGAACCTGAGGGGGGCCAAAACTGTGGCCATTTTTTAAAGAGATCTTAAAACACACATTTTTGACTTTTCTTTTTAGTCATTCAGATTCAGTGACACAGCTTCTATATTTCCTTACAAACAAAATCTCCAGCACATGTCCCCTTCCCAACAATGTAGCCAAAAACATATGTTAAATGGTGCCTAAAACTATCATGCGGACTATGTAATTAACTTTATATTATCTATTTTTACCACAAGCTTTGGAAGCTTTGGAAGCAAAAAGCACTAACATTAGTTCTGAGACTCCAACATTTCGATCATTTCTCTGTGTGTGTATTGTTCTTCATCCTTCAGGCAGGTTGTGGTGGGGAGGCAGATGAAAGAAACAGTGGTCTGACTGGGATCCTTACTAACGGCAGTCCCACACACTGCCTGATCCGGAAAGGGCAGAAGGCGGACAAACACATGCACTCAGAGGCCAGGGACCCGCTGGTGCCCAGCGGTTGCCAGGCAACAAATGGACAGCAAGTTCCACCTGAGGAGAGATACCCTCATCCCTCCTCCCAAATACCTGTCCCCCGACGCAGGTAGGGACCACATGGCTAATAACTGTTATTGCCTAGTAAGGCATGGATAACGTTATGTTTATTACCTGTAGCATGGTTGCTGCCTTACCCATAGTTGGGTTTATACCATTCCAGGTCCAGATGATGCAGTCATTGAATTTCAGAAAGTTGATAGAATTTCAGAAAGTTAAAATAGCTCTAAGAATTGGCATAGCATTTCAAAAAGTGAAAACAGAATTGGGTGTTTTCACCTCAAATCCCAAAACAAATCCCAAAACAGTCCAGAATAAACTAGAGTTTAAATGGAATTGACTCTAGCCTTGTAGTGGTTCAAGCTATCCTATGGTTTGGGTATAAATGTTGTGGGGGAGGCTTGGTCAGATGACCGCTGTTGGATTCTTAGAATGCTTTTCAGTGTTCCAGAATCAGAATAGTTCTGGAATATTCTCAAGACTTTAGAAAATAACTCAGTGTCAAAGTTCTATAATAAGGTCAAGATTGCCCAATCATGTGAGAGAAAATGGGAAAAATGATGGTCATGTTGCTGTTGACTGATAAGCCTAAACCAATACTGCTCTTACTGTGATAGTGCCAATGAACCAATTGCTAGATTAGTCAATGCACAAATCAATGCACAAGATGTCAATGGCTTGTGTCACTGCCTTGCACACCATGGCCAACCACACACAAATGTTTTATTTTTTACCATAACATTGAGATTCAAGTATCTCTCACATTTAGCGCTACAGAAGAATACCCATGTTCCGCCTTGTTGAGATCTTTCATACTAGATGACATTGTGTTGAAGCATCTGTCATGGATTGGACATGCTGTGGAATTATCCACTCCCTAAGATCCCCAGCCCCTTCTAATCTGAAAAATCATTATTATGTCCAGGCGAGATGGACTCCTGCGACTTAATCCATGCCTCATATTCAGATGAAAGTGTTAACGCGTTCCCTTTTCTTTCTATAATCTCTCTGTGTCTATCCAGACTCGGTATCATTAAGCGTGTGTCTGTGTTTGTTTATATGTTATTCTGTCAGTAGTTTGTACTGTTGTGTGTGACTCAGTGGCTAGCAGAGCGAGAGAAGCTCAAGGCTGTTTTCCCTGTGAATCACACTCACACACATGCGCGTGCACTGGTGTGTTGTGCAGGGCACTCTCTCTGATAGGGATCGACTGAAGAAGCACACACACAGCGGCCCAGACACAGGCAGCAGTCAGAGGGAGAGAGAGCTGTGTCTGTCCAGGGACATGGCCAGCCAGGCTCTAATAGATAACTATGTTACATAACAGACAGGAGGTCTGGGAACTCAAGCCTTTTTATTCACCATTTTTTACAACCATTGATAGTTTGGAACAACTGTCTCTGTGTGAGGGGGAACTCTGTGTCTGTGTGTCTCCGTCTCTGTGTGAGGGGGAACTGTGTGTCTCTGTGTGAGGGGGAACTCTGTGTGTCTCTGTCTCTGTGTGAGGGGGAACTCTGTGTCTGTGTGTCTCTGTCTCTGTGTGAGGGGGAACTCTGTGTCTGTGTGTCTCTGTCTCTGTGTGAGGGGGAACTCTGTGTCTGTGTGTCTCTGTCTCTGTGTGAGGGGGAACTCTGTGTCTGTGTGTCTCTGTCTCTGTGTGAGGGGGAACTCTGTGTCTGTGTGTCTCTGTCTCTGTGTGAGGGGGAACTCTGTGTCTGTGTATGTGTGTCTGTGTGTGAGGGGGGGAACTCTGTGTCTCTGTGTGAGGGGGGAACTCTGTGTCTGTGTGCGCGAGGGGTAGGAGTTGCAATGTGGTTATACATTAACAAAGTTCCCTACGGTAGTAGAGTTGCAATGAGGTCTTGATAAAATCCAATATGGTGGATCAATGGAGAACAATGGCCTGATGAGTGTGTTGTTGGTTTAAAATCACTGTTCTCTTATATCAGGATCATGTGAAGTTCATGTGCAGGAAATCATGAAAGTGTCCTCCCGGGGAGCATGCAGCAAGATTGAGCTTGCTTTCCAAAGTACGGACACTTTCTGTGTGTGTGTCACTGGGTGAGTAAGTATGTGGGTGAGAAATTCAGTTCAGTGCGTGTGTGTGTGCGCAGCGCGCATGTGTTTGCGAGAGCCAGCCAACACAACAGCTGCCATGCTCACCTTTCACCTATGACTTGAAATGCCTTTTCTCCCCCAGTCTGAGTTGATGACTCCCTTACTGTCCTGCTCTATCCTCCAGCATATTAAACAGGGCATACAGCCAGGGCTGCTAACAACTTTGAATAATGTTACATAGGCCTAATGATTTGGTCATATTTGTCGAGGCCCTTGTGGCTACATTAAACGTTTGGATTAGCTCCTCGTCTCACCCTGCTCCCCTTCAAATGGGTGTCTGCTCTATGCGGGCGTCTGTAAGCCAGTTTCTCTTAGCAGGAGCATAAGGATCAGTTACAGTCAAATAGATTCTGTCATTTATCTGCAATAAGAAGGAATTGGATATTGGTTGTTTGTATGGCTGTATTCATTCCGTGATGAAAAGGTAAAAATAAGCACAGAAAATAAATAGTGGTTCAGTCCACTAGTGTCCATCTGTCCCACAGTTCAATGCTACAGTCTGTTGTATAGTTTTATGGTCTGACTATAGACAGTTTCTTGTTGTAAGCTACTTCTTCACAGTGTAATCGAGCATTTGCCTTGTTTCACCTCTCAGCTGTCACACTTGTGTATGTGTGTGTCTGGTGTGTGTACGTGTGTGTTTGTTTCACCTCTCACACCCTAGCTAGGCAGTGTTTTGTAGAGTTGGGCAATGTGTTCAGTTCAGGCCTTTATCACTGTGTTACTGTTTGTCCTGCAGACAAGCCCAGACAAGCTTCTCTGCAACTAAAAGAGGAGGGACTTGGGTTGGGGCAGCTTTTTGGTAGCCTGAGTACCAGTCTCTTTAGCTAATCCACTCCCTATACTTCATGTCATGTGACTAAGAGACTGGCCTTTCTGCTATCTTCAAATCAGTCACAATACGATGCAGAGTTCGATTTGGCAGCTTCTCTTCTAAAACCATTGACAACTGTGCTGTTTTCAAGGGATTGTTAAATACATTTTATATCACCTCTTGACGAGCATAATCAGAACTACACATGTCCAATTATTCCACATTTATCTCTATCATAAGAGTCATACAGCAAGTAACTGCATGTTTTTCATGATCAGTAAACCTCAATTAAGCATGCATTTTCAAATATGTGAGGGTAGGCTATCCATTTGGCATGTGAGCAAACAACATGTCATTTAGCTTGCTTCATCAGAGATTAGGCTTTTGGAAAGATCTTGACATCCGCAAGTCCTCTTGGTGGTAAAGTTGTCAGTCGGACCATTGTCATCTCTATAGATTGCAAGCAAATCAACCAATATTTGGATATATCCATCTAGTTCATCTAGTTAGTTTGTTAACTAGCCATATTTGGATCTATCCACCTAGTTTATCTAGTTAGTTAGTTAACTAGCCAAGTCAACCAATATTTGGATATTTCCATCTAGTTTATCCACCTAGTTTATCTAGTTAGTTAGTTAACTAGCCAAGTTAACTAATATTTGGATATTTCCATCTAGTTTATCCAGTTAGTTTGTTAACTAGCCATATTTGGAAATTTCCATCTAGTTTATCTAGTTAGTTAACTAGCCATATTTGGATATAGCCATATTTGGATATATCCAGTTAGTTTGTTAACTAGCCATATTTTGGATCTATCCACCTAGTTTATCCAGTTAGTTTGTTAACTAGCCATATTTGGATATATCCATCTAGTTTATCCAGTTAGTTTGTTAACTAGCCAAGTCAACCAATATTTGGATATTTCCATCTAGTTTATCCAGTTAGTTAGTTAACTAGCCAAGTCAACCAATATTTGGATATATCCATCTAGTTTATCCAGTTAGTTTGTTAACTAGCCATATTTGGATATTTCCATCTAGTTTATCTAGTTAGTTAACTAGCCATATTTGGATATAGCCATATTTGGATATAGCCATATTTGGATATATCCAGTTAGTTTGTTAACTAGCCATATTTGGATCGATCCACCTAGTTTATCCAGTTAGTTTGTTAACTAGCCATATTTGGATATATCCACCTAGTTTATCCAGTTAGTTTGTTAACTAGCCATATTTGGATATTTCCATCTAGTTTATCTAGTTAGTTAACTAGCCATATTTGGATATAGCCATATTTGGATATATCCACCTAGTTTATCCAGTTAGTTTGTTAACTAGCCATATTTGGATATATCCACCTAGTTTATCCAGTTAGTTTGTTAACTAGCCATATTTGGATATATCCACCTAGTTTATCCAGTTAGTTTGTTAACTAGCCATATTTGGATATATCCATCTAGTTTATCCAGTTAGTTTGTTAACTAGCCATATTGACGTTAGCTGACAACATCAATCAATGTAGCCTGTCGGCAGCAATTGTGATTAAACACTCTTAAAAGTAATGTTGAAATAGGGAAAACATTAGCTAACTTTGCTAGATTGGCATATGTTTGGAGAAAAAAGTGCATTAGGTCTACCTACTACTATGTTTAGCCAAGTTTCTACTGGTAGCTAGCAAAGTACTAATTTGTATTAATTTATTTTATATCAGTCAAATATCCAATTAATGGTTGCCAATATTGAGTGATATCATGACTACCCTCACGTATCTCAAAATTCAAAAGGCACTGGCACATCTGAGCTATCTTTGTTGCAGGTGCATGGTAACAATTGAATAACATGAGAGAGAAACCAGTGTGCGGGTTTCTACTTTCTACCCTTGCGTATCTGAAATGACATGATCAACTGATGTTTACTGGTCATGAAAAACATGCGCTTACTTGTTGTAGCCTATAACTTTAATGATGATAGAGCTAAATGTGCGCAATTGTTTTGCATGGAATATTTGGACATTTGTAGTCCGCTCTTCAAGAGGTCATGATATTACAACCGAATAGACACCCACTTGTCAATGGTTTTAGTGGACCTGCGGGTCTCCTTGCCCCCCAGCAGAAAAATCGAACGTTCTGCACCTTATTGTGAAATTTTATTGATAATTACCTACATGAACATTGTATCATTTAATGACCTTGAGAAAAACAGAGGATCAGATCCTGATTTGATCACCCTAACAGCTATCCTCAAATCACAATGATTATGCAAATATTGAAACTTTTTTTCTCCACAGAACACGTTGGTATCTGCTTGCTAAGCAACCATTTTTTGTTTGTCCAGATATTATCAGTCTGTCAAAACTTGCTAGCTCATGTCTAAATTCTCAAACTAAATACATACTGCAATTTGAACCACAGAACAGTTTGTTTTCATTTAAAGCCTCAGATACAACAACTTGCCTAGCTAACAGCTAAATGTTTGTTTTTGACTTTGTTATAAATTCTAATTCTATTTTTGATGCATGTTTTTTCCAACAACCAATGAGCAACTCTGCTGTAAATCCAGCATTTATTGAACTTTGATATTACCGAAATGCCAGGCTCTTTGGCAATGACAAGGTACTCAGTCTAGTTTTTTTGGCTGGTTTGTTGTGAAATGCTTTGTTTTCTTTACTCTTCTCCTGCAGGTTTTGGCTCTGAGGCAGTTGTTTAAGTGAATGGAAATACTGCCCCAGCCTGCTTGTACAAGGCCAATCCGACCTAATTTCTCTATGTCAACGCTGTGAGAGATTGCCACTGATAGG
Organism: Oncorhynchus mykiss; assembly: GCF_057628025.1. Lineage (NCBI taxonomy): Eukaryota > Metazoa > Chordata > Actinopteri > Salmoniformes > Salmonidae > Oncorhynchus > Oncorhynchus mykiss. The sequence goes on from NC_143049.1 coordinate 6,221,242, forward strand.
TCAGTCAGTCTATCTTTAGCTCAGCCAGCTAACATATAGTGGGGCAAAAAAGTATTTAGTCAGCCACCAATTGTGCAAGTTCTCCCACTTAAAAAGATGAGAGAGGCCTGTAATTTTCATCATAGGTACACTTCAACTATGACAGACAAGGAGGGAAAAAAAATCCAGAAAATCACATTGTAGGATTCTTTATGAATTTATCTGCAAATTATGGTGGAAAATAAGTATTTGGTCACCTACAAACAAGCAAGATTTCTGGCTCTCACAGACCTGTAACTTCTTCTTTAAGAGGCTCCTCTGTCCTCCACTCTTTACCTGTATTAATGGCACCTGTTTGAACTTGTTATCAGTATAAAAGACACCTGTCCACAACCTCAGTCACACTCCAAACTCCACTATGGCCAAGACCAAAGAGCTGTCAAAGGACACCAGAAACAAAATTGTAGACCTGCACTTTTTCCAGTCCTGTCTGGTCCAGCGACAGTGGGTTTGTGCCCATAGGCGATGTTGTTCCCGGTGTTGTCTGGTGAGGACCTGCATTGCAACAGGCCTACAAGCCCTCAGTCCAGCCTCTTTCAGCTTATTGCGGACAGTCTGAGCACTGATGGAGGGATTGTGCGTACCTGGGGTAATTTGGGAAGTTGTTGTTGCCATCCTGTACCTGTCCTGTAGGTGTGATGTTTGGATATACCGATCCTGTGCAGGTGTTGTTACACGTGTTCTGCCACTGTGAGGATGATCAGCTGTCCGTCCTGTAGCGCTGTCTTAGGCGTCTCACAGTACGGATATTGCAATTTATTGCCCTGGCCATATCTGCAGTCCTCAGGCCTCCTTGCAGCATGCCTAAGGAACGTTCACTCAGATGAGCAGGGACCCTGGGTATCTTTCTTTTGGTGTTTTTCAGAGTCAGTAGAAAGACCTTTTTAGTGTCCTAAGTTTTCATAACTGCCTAGCGTCTGTAAGCTGTTAGTGTTTTAACGACCGTTCCACAGATGCATGTTCATCAATTGTTTATGGTTCATTGAACAAGCATGGGAAACAGTGTTTAACCTCTCTAGGGTATGTGGGACGCTAGCGTCCCATCTGGCCAACATCCAGTGAGGTTGAAGAGTGCCAAATTCAATTACAGAAATGCTCATTATAAAAATTCAGAAAACAAAACATATTTTACATAGGTTTAAAGATTAACTTCTTGTTAAACCAACCACAGTGTCATATTTATAAAATGCTTTTCGGTGAAAGCATACCTAGCCCAGAACATACCTAGCCCAGAACATAGCCCAGTTGACAAATTATTACAAACAGTAACCTGCCAAGCAGAAGCATTACAAAACTCAGAAATAGAGATAAAATGAATCCCTTACCTTTGATGATCTTCATATGGTAGCAATCAGAAGACATTAATTTACTCAATAAATGTTCCTTTTGTTCGATGAAGTCTCTTTATATCCAAAAACCTCAGTTTTCTTAGCGCGTTTTCTTCAGTAATCCACAGTCTCAAACTCAGTCAAAACAATCAGACAAAAGAATCCAAATTGTGTCCGCAAAGTTCATAGAAACATGTCAAACGATGTTTATATTCAATCCTCAGGTTGTTTTTTTAGCCTAAATGATCTATAATATTTCAAATGGACAATAACGTCGTCAATATAAAAGTTAAACAAGAAATGCACATGTGCCTGAAAAAACTCTGCATCACGTTAGGGTCCACTCGTTCAGACTGGTCTTACTTCCTCATTTATAAGAATACAAGCCTGAAACGATTTTTAAAGAATGTACATCTAGTGGAAGGCATAGGAACTGCAAATGGAGTCCAAAGTCAATGGATACTGTAATGGCATTGAATAGAAAACTACAAAACCAACAAACCAAGAAACTACTTCCTGAATGGATTTTTCTCAGATTTTCACCTGCTAAATCAGTTCTGTTATACTCACAGACACTATTTTAACAGTTTTGGAAACTTCAGAGTGTTTTCTATTCAAATCTACCAGTTATATGCATATCATATCTTCTGGGTCCGAGTACAGGCTGTTTAATTTGGGCATGCTTTTCATCCAAAATTCAGAATGCTGCCCCCTACCCTAGAGAGGTTAAAGCCTTTACAATGAAGATCTGTGAAGTTATTTGGATTTTTATAAATTATCTTTGAAAGACAGGGTCCTGAAAAAGGGAGGTTTCTTTTTTTGCTGAGTTTCCTCTCCCTAATAGTAAAGTTGATCTATTCTATTGGTCAGTTTATCGACAAATAGCCTATTCCAAACAGACTGAGACAGTTGTGCGAAGATAGAGCCCAAATTCATACAACCAGTAGGCCAAGGCTACATAAAAAATAAACTTTCATAAGCAGTTATTCTGATGCAAAGGTAACTAAGTAAATGTATGAACATGTTAAATTATTATGTGCTGTCATTTTCAGGTCCTGATTGGTCAACAAGCTTATTTGACGTGTATTTTTTTTGACCCAAACGGTGTTCCATATAAAACAAAAGGGCACCTCACATGCGAGCGGTTTCATGTGACCGAGATGAAAATATCCATTTGAAATTTAGAAAGTTCTAATAGGCTACTTTGAAGCAAGGTAAGACATGACTCGTGTATTAAAACATTCCGGTTTCAAACAATTACAGTTTTTTTCTGAATGCTTAAACACTAACAGTGAATTCTTGAAGCACTATCTCTGAAACCATCAACACTTGTAGCCAATGCATTTACCAAGTGTACCAAACTGAATGCACTTTCTCTGCTTTACACTCAGTTTGCAATTTAATAACACACTTCTAGCAAAACGGTAAACATTGGTCTCTACATTGCTACACTATTTTGCCAATTGCCTTTCCACATTGACACTTGAACACACTTTTAGATAATGAGTTCACTTACAAATCAGAGCTTGAGAACTATACATAGGCCACAGGTAAACATTTGGTTTGGAGACCAATATTGGACACAGAGTATGCGGGGTGAGAACTAGAGGAGGTTGTGGCCAAAAGTTTTGAGAATGACACAAATATTAATTTCCATATTAGTGTGCTGCTTCAGTGTCTTTAGATATTTTTGTCAGATGTTACTATGTAATACTGAAGTATAATTACAAGCATTTCATAGTGCATAATTAAAAGCATTTCATAATTGACAATTACATGTAGTTGATGCAAAGAGTCAATATTTGCAGTGTTGACCCTTCTTTTTCAAGACCTCTGCAATCTGCCCTGGCATGCTGTCAATTAACTTCTGGGCCACATCCTGACTGATGGCAGCCCATTCTTGCATAATCAATGCTTGGAGTTTGTCAGAATTAGTGGGATTTTGTTTGTCCACCCGCCTCTAGAGGATTGACCACAAGTTCTCAATGGGAATAAGGTCTGGGGAGTTTCCTGGTCATGGACCCAAAATATAAATGTTTTGTTCCCCGAGCCACTTAGTTATCTTCTTTGGGAATGGGGGACAGTATTGAGTAGCTTGGATGAATAAGATGCCCAGAGTAAATTGCCTGTTACTCTGGCCCAGAAGCTAGAATGCATGTAATTAGTAGTTTTGTATAGAAAACACTCTAAAGTTTCTGAAACTGTTAAAATAATGTCTGTGAGTATAACAGAACTCATATGGCAGGCAAAATCCTGAGAAAAATCCAACCAGGAAGTGGGAAATCTGAGGTTTGTAGTTTTTCAAGTGATTGCCTATCCAATATCCAGTGTAAATGGGGTCAGATTGCACTTCCTAAGGCTTCCAGTAGATGTCGACACTCTTTTCAGGCTTCTACTGTGAAAGGGGAGAGAATAAGACCACTCAAAGCAAGTGGCTTAGCTGTAAGCTGAGTTGTTTATCGCGCGTGGCCGTGAGCTCCGTTCCCTTTCCTTTCTAATAAAAACAGTATTGTCCGGTTGAAACATTATTGAATATTTCTGATAACATCCTAAGGATTGATTAGAAACATCGTTTAACATGTTTCTACGAACATTAAACCTGTTATGGCAAGGCGATCCCCGAGGGGAACTCCACCCCCCCCCATTCAGCTGAAAAGGTGGCGCAGGGAATTCAAAAATATTCTTTAGAAATATTTAACTTTCACACATTAACAAGTCCAATACCTCAAATGAAAGATAAACATCTTGTTCATCTACCCATCATGTCCGATTTAAAAAAAATGTTTTACAGCGAAAACACAACATATATTTATGTTAGTCCACCACCAAATCAAAGGAAAAACGCAGCCATTTTTTCCAGCCAAAGAAAAAATCACAAAAGCAGGATTAGAGATAAAAATGAATCACTAACCTTTTGAAAATCTTCATCAGATGACACTCATATGACATGTTACACAATACATTTATGTTTTGTTCGATAATATGCATTTTATATCCACAAATCTCGGTTTACATTGACGCCATGTTCAGAAATGCCTCCAAAATATCCGGAGGAATTATATCAATTATAGAAAGCTACGCCAGATAACAGAAATACTCATCATAAACTTTGACTAAAGATACATGTTCTACATATAATTAAAGATACACTGGTTCTTAATGCAACCGCTGTGTCTCATAATCTGTGACAGCGCTAGACGTAAAAGTATTTCTCCGCCATGTTGGAGTCAACAGAAATACGAAATTACATCATAAATATTCCCTTACCTTTGATGATCTTTCATCAGAATGCAGTGCAAGGAGTCTTAGTTCCACAATAAATTGTTGTTTTGTTCCATAATGTCCAAGACTAGTGTCCAATTAGCTGCATTTGCTACCACTTTCAGCTCATGTTCCCAAAAACTGACGCTGGTCCAGGAGAACTCGCACGAAAACTTCAAAAATATATATTCCAGGTCGAATAAACTGGTCAAACTAAGTAGAGAATCAATCTTCAGGATGTTATTATCATATATATCCAATAACGTTCCAACCGGATCATACGTTTTCAGCTGCAGCCAAATGGAACGACGGTGGCACCCACAGAGAAATGCGCCACAGGAAAATGGCATTCTGTCGGGACAGTGACCTTTTCCCCTCCCACTCGGTCAAAGTTCACACCAAAAGCTCCATTCCACTTTCTACTGAATGAGGACATCTAGTGGAAGGCATAGGAAGTGCTACCAGATCCATATCTTGTTGGGGAAGGAGGGGGCGATGACGTTAAAGTTGACCCACATTCAGAATTTCACTTCTTGTTTGGAAGATTGCCTGCCCTATGAGTTCTGTTATACTCACAGACATAATTCAAACAGTTTTAGAAACTTCAGAGTGTTTTCTATCCAATAGTAATAATAATATGCATATATTAGTAATCTAGGACAGAGTAGGATGCAGTTCACTATGGGCACGCAATTCATCCAAAGTGAAAATACTGCCCCCTATCCTCAACAAGTTTTAATGGAACTTTTTTGACTTTTCGTCTGGACATAGTGCCCGCGCTTTGTATTTGGATTAGTGAACTAAACGCGCTGTCACGCCCTGACCTTAGAGGTCCTTATAATTCTCTGTTTGGTTAGGTCAGGGTGTGACTCGGGTGGGAAAGTCTGTTTTCTATTTCTTTGTTTTTGGCCGTGTGTGTGGTTCCCAATCCGAGGCAGCCCTATTATATGTTGTCAAAATGCATAGCCTCCAGCTCATTGCAAAGTGGTGTGTGATGTGCTGATGAAACCTGCCTTCCGTTGCGTTTGAGATGCTGCTACTCTGTATGCTACACGGGTAAGTAAGATGCATAACAAATATACTGTAGCCTACACGTGCCAATTCAATTCCACTAAATGATGCAAATGAACCTATAGACCGATAAGCATGACCAGTCAAATGCGTTTACATCGACTGGTGTTTACATCATTGAATTGGCTAAAAGGCATTTATTTCACCATTTTTTTGTCTTCTTCTCCCGCACAATCGAGGGGAGTTCCTTGCTAATTAGTGGCCTTAATTAATCAATCAAGTACAAGGGTGTTGCAAAAACCCGCAGACACTCAGCCCTCCGTGGAATGAGTTTGACACCTGTTTTATAGCCGACACTGTAATGGAAAACTGTAATTTATAATTTTAGGTATTATCAACATGTTTAACTGCAGCATGCTGTATATTATGGTGCACTGTGGGAAAATTGCTGTATTTCATATGGTACTGTAATTCCACCCTACAGAATACAGTGTTGTACCTAGCTTTTGACAACTATCTAGTACCTAGCTTTTGACAACTATCTAGTACCTAGCTTTTGACAACTATCTAGTACCTAGCTTTTGACAACTACCTAGTACCTAGTTTTTGACAACTAGTGGGTGCATGGTATTGTTGTATCTAGCTCATTAACATACTTTTAGGCGTGCCTTGAAAGAGGCTATATTTGTTGCACCCTTGAGTGAGAATGCTGTACCAATTTAAGTCCTATGTGGTTATAATACCCCTTCAATTTAAAATGTATAGGGGACAGATTCGAGCAGGCAGCAAATCTTAAACCTTATGTTTTTGCTGTGTTGTTTTGGTCGGTGACAGTTTGGGAGCCTTTATCTACTCTAGATTTGCAAGTGATATAAAGCACAAAATATTTATTCATGTGTTGTAACCCAGTAATGTTACTTTAGATACCAGAGCTCTGAGGCGTTGAAATTGCTAGGCAGTTTATTTTGAAGCACTGTGCCGGTGCTTATATTGCTTTATCAGAAGGATGTGGTGAATGACGTCTGAAGCCTCGTTTGGTCGAACGACCAGCTGATTGGTTTGGTATTGGTTTTGGTAGAAGACAAAAAGGCTACACTGTGCGCGCTACGGCGTGTGTGACGTTGTCTATAATACACTGCTCAAAAAAATAAAGGGAACACTAAAATAACACATCCTTGATCTGAATGAATGAAATATTGTTATTAAATACTTTTTTCTTTAATAGTTGAATGTGCAGACAACAAAATCACACAAATTGTCAATGGAAATCAAATTTATCAACCCATGGAGGTCTGGATTTGGAGTCACACTCAAAATTAAAGTGGAAAACCACACTACAGGCTGATCCAACTTTGATGTGATGTTCTTAAAACAAGTCAAAATGAGGCTCAGTAGTGTGTGTGGCCTCCACGTGCCTGTATGACTTCCCTACAATGCCTGGGCATGCTCCTGATGAGGTGGCGGATGGTCTCCTGAGGGATCTCCTCCCAGACCTGGACTAAAGCATCCGCCAAGTCCTGGACAGTCTTGTTGGTGGATGGAGCGAGACATGATGTCCCAGATGTGCTCAATTGGATTCAGGTCTGGGGAACGGGCGGGCCAGTCCATAGCATCAATGCCTTCCTCTTGCAGGAACTGCTGACACACTCCAGCCACATGAGGTCTAGCATTGTCTTGCATTAGGAGGAACCCAGGGCCAACCGCACCAGCATATGGTCTCACAAGGGGTCTGAGGATCTCATCTCGGTACCTAATGGCAGTCAGGCTACCTCTTGCACAGCCCCCCAAAGAAATGCCACCCCACACCATGACTGACCCACCGCCAAACCGGTCATGCTGGAGGATGTTGCAGGCAGCAGAACGTTCTCCACGGCATCTCCAGAGTCTGTCACATGTGCTCAGTGTGAACCTGCTTTCATCTGTGAAGAGTACACGGCGCCAGTGGCGGATTTGCCAATCTTGGTGTTCTCTGACAAAAGCCAAACGTCCTGCACGGTGTTGGGCTGTAAGCACAACCCCCACCTGTGGACGTTGGGCCCTCATTCCACCCTCATGGAGTCTGTTTCTGACCGTTTGAGCAGACACATGCACATTTGTGGCCTGCTGGAAGTCATTTTGCAGGGCTCTGGCAGTGCTCCTCCTGCTCCTCCTTGCACAAAGGTCCTGCTGCTGGGTTGTTGCCCTCCTACGGCCTGATGTACTGGTCTGTCTCCTGGTAGCGCCTCCATCCTCTGGACACTACGCTGACAGACACAGCAAACCTTCTTGCCACAGCTCGCATTGATGTGCCGTCCTGGATGAGCTGCACTACCTGAGCCACTTGTGTGGGTTGTAGACTTCGTCTCATGCTACCACTAGAGTGAAAGCACCGCCAGCATTCAAAAGTGACCAAAACATCAGCCAGGAAACATAGGAACTGAGAAGTGGTTTGTGCTCACCACCTGCAGAACCACTCCTTTATTGGGGGTGTCTTGCTAATTGCCTATAATTTCCACCTGTTGTCTATTCCATTTGCACAACAGCATGTGAAGTTTATTGTCAATCAGTGTTGCTTCCTAAGTGGACAGTTTGATTTCACAGAAGTGTGATTGACTTGGAGTTACATTGTGTTGTTTAAGTGTTCCCTTTATTTTTTTGAGCAGTGTATTTTGCCTGTTCTGAATTATTTTGACCGGCAGGTGCCACTTGTCTTGTCTTGATCAAAGCCTTGAGTAATGAATCTATTTTCAACCAAATTGTCTGGAAATGCTCAATGCTTCAGGAAGCTTAGTTTCCCCATCACTAGCTGTAAACACTTTATCAAGCAGCCAAACTGCTTGCACCAATCCCTTGTAATTAAAGTAAAATATTGTGAAATACAAACGCCTCCTCTCAATAAATGTAATTCATCCATCCATTTATTCCTTCCGATTACTGTAGCATTTACTTTTTTACAGTATAATATCGTACATTTTACAAAAAAAACAAACATTTGCCAAATGAAATACAGACCTTTGCTCGCCACCAAGCTAGCTGCCTGTAAGATACTGTCAAATTCATGGCAACATAAGATCTGATCACCATGGCAACCCCTTTGCACAATAATACACTTACATAAGACCTGATCACCACCACCACCACCACAGTTCTCTCTCTTTCTCTCTGTCCTCCCACCCCTTCTCAGACCAGATGCAGCTGCTCCTCCTTTCCCTGTTTTGTCTGTCTCTACGGTCTCCGTCTGTCTCAGCAGAAGAAAAAGAAAGGGCAGTAAGAGAGTTGTTTGGCTGATATAGAAGGATATTTCATGGTTGAAAGCTGCTCCAAACCCTCTTCATGTCCTTTATCTTTCCCATCTTTCTCCCTTTCCATCTCTGTGACCTCTCCCCTTCCCATTAACCCTTCCCCCCTCTCTCCAAGTCACAGATCACAGCGGTTGGAGTGACTCTACTTGTTTCACCTTTAACCTTTCAATATGCTGCCACATGACCCATCCAGTGGCAATGTGTGTGTGATCAACTGTCGACCCCGTCCAGCTTGTACAAGCTGCTGTACAAATCAAGGGCCCAGGCCTGAGTTTGGGAACCCTGCAATAAGGGAACATAGTGCCGCGGTCACAGTTCATTTAACATAGATATTTAGCTTATTTTCTCTCCACTGTTGTTAGGCAACATGTGCTGAGGTATTTCTAAACCCGCTGAATCGGGCTCAACTTTCCACGTTCAACATGGATGGTTTCCTAGTCTCTTCCAAAGATGTCACTAAATCTATTCTGGACATAGTGAGAGGGGGGCACTAAATGTTACACTGTGTTTACTCAGCCATTACCTTGGCTTCTGTGGAGAGAGAGGGGGTTAACTCCTGCACTTCTGCCAAGATAATATGGAGCTTTCTGGCAGAAGGACGGTCACAAAGGTCAGCTGGTGGGTTCTAGTACCAACACACCAGAGCAAACCACAAGGACCTGAGTGAGTGTGTCCTGTCAGTGCAGAGAGAGAGAGGACTGAGCTGTCCTATCAAAGCCCTGTTGTCCTCGCACTAGTCTGGGAATTGCCAGGGACCTCACGATAGGTTATTATCATTGTTATCATGATACTTAGGTGCCAAAATGATATGTATTGTAATTCTCACAGTAGCCCAGTGGGCCAGTAACCAAAAGGTCACTGGTTTGAATCCCAGAGCCAACTATGTGAAACATCTGTCGACGTGCCCTTGAGCAAGGCACTTAACCCTAACTGCTCATGTAAGTTGATCTCGATAAGAACATCTGATAAATGACTAAAATGTACAGTATATGTATTGTGATTTGATGTCCCACACATATTGCTCACTACATGTCTTCTGCAGAGAGACAAGAGAGAGCAGGACAAAATGTGTTCTGATCAGTCAGGGAAATCAAAGGGATGAAAACATGTTGGTTCACTATTTAAAAAGACGATTTAAAGATTTTTTTTTTTTTTACAAATTGATAATCAAATATCAAATAATATTGTCAAATATTGATATAATTTTGTTTAAAAATCATATTGCGATATGTTAGTGAATTTCTCCACTCCCCATCACTAATGATACCACCATGGCAATACTTGAAAATGAAAATGCCCCAGGGTGGATGATACATCTCACTGAAGCTGATAGTGTACGTGCGTGCATATGCTTGTGCTGTTTCGGCGTGTCTTACCTAATTCCCCCGACTGCTTACCAAGCCACCCCCACATCTTAATCATTATTTCTCTTCCACTACCTTTTTTCTAAGCTTAGCGACCCCCTCTATCTACTGTCTACACAGCAGGGAGGAGGAACACAACCAAACGTTTCTGTCTACATTTGACAGAATCCTCCCGCCGGAAAAGCTTATTTCACCACCGGGCTTTTCTTCTGTCTACTTTACAACCGGTTGGTTTGGGTCTGTTCTGAATGTACAATAAACAATAGGAGCCAGCTACTCTATCCCACCACATACTGCCCCTGAGGCCTGGCTAGTTAGTGGTTAAGGAAAAGGCATCCATCTAAAAACACTGTAGCTGGAAAAAAGTATATCCAGGTTTGCCCGCTGTTCACTTTTTTCTGCTCTCCAAAAAGTATTTGGTAACACTTCACTTGGAACAACTTATTATGAAGTGTTATATTGCCTTATAAATGTCAGCGTTCGGTGTGTGTGCCTGTGTGTATGTTTGTGCAGCTATGGAGAGGTTGGTGTTCTCCTTTTTTACAGGCATGGTTACCAGCTGTGACTTTCTCTGGTTTTCTCTGGTCACTTCAACTTGTGATAGAGCTCTGCTTTGCTGGGACTCATCCCTGGTCTATATGGCACCGTACCCAAACCGGCTGCGCGCCATCGTGCGCAAATGAATTTCGTCCCCCCACACCAAATGCGATCACGACAAACAGGTTGAAATATCAAAACAAACTCTGAACCAATTATATTAATTTGGGGACAGGTCGAAAAGCATTAAACATTTATGGCAATTTATCTAGCTAGCTTGCTGTTGCTAACTAATTTGTTATATTTAGCTAGCTTGCTGTTGCTAGCTAATTTGTCCTGGGATATAAACGTTGAGTTGTTATTTTACCCGAAATGCACAAAATCCTCTACTCCAACAGTTAATCCATACATAAAATGGCCAACCGATGGCATGTGGGTATCTGCTTCTATAAACCAATGAGAAGATGGGAGAGGCAGGACTTGCACCACGTTCAGCGTCACAAATAGAACTGACTTCTATTTTAGCGCTTGGCAATGCAGACGCTCGTTGGTGTGCGCTAGCAGTGTGGGTGCAATGATTGAATAACATGGATGTTTACATTTATTTAGCAACTGATGCGAGTGGTGTGGTCAGCATGTTAGATTTACAGCACAACATCACCTTCTACGCTGTTATCAGACTAGTGTGTGTGTGTGTTGCATTTGTGTGGTACATTGCACATCACTGTGTATGTGTGAGTTATTGTGTGCATGTCACAGTACCAGTCAAAAGTTTTGACACACCTACTCATTCCAGGGTTTTTCTTTATTTTACATTGTAGAATAATAGTGAAGACATCAAACCTATGAAATGTAGTAACCAAAAAAGTGTTAAACAAATCAAAATATATTTTATATGTTAGATTCTTCAAATAGCCACCCTTTGCCTTGATGACAGCTTTGCACACTCTTGGCATTCTAAAAACCAGCTTCATGAGGTACTCACCTGGAATGCATTTCAATGAACAAGTTTGTTGAATTTCTTAAGTGGGGAAACATGGGCATTTCTGACTCCTAGATGTGACTGTGGAGAGGCCTGTGCTGTTAAATGGGGAAACATGGGCATTTCTGACTCCTAGATGTGACTATAGAGAGGCCTGTGCTATGAAATGGGGAAACATGGACATTTCTGACTCCTAGATGTGACTGTGGAGAGGCCTGTGCTGTTAAATGGGGAAACATGGGCATTTCTGACTCCTAGATGTGACTGTAGAGAGGCCTATGCTGTTAAATGGGGAAACATGGGCATTTCTGACTCCTAGATGTGACTGTGGAGATGCCTGTGCTGTTAAATGGGGAAACATGGCCATTTCTGACTCCTAGATGTGACTGTAGAGAGGCCTGTGCTGTTAAATGGGGAAACAGGTTGTTAGCTCTCTGACTCTCACTTTCTGTATGTTCTCAAATGTGTATAACTATGTCATATTTATGTCTCTTAAGTACTTTTGTTCTCTTTCTGAATGTATTTGTCTTTCTTCGTTGTAGTTGTCTCTCTCTCTGTGAGTGAGTGAGAGTGCTGACTGCCGAGGGTTCACAGTGCTCTACTGACGCCCTGGTTGTTGGATTTCTTTCAGCTGTTTCGCTTCACATGTTTCCATCGCTATTTCTTGCAGCTGCGTGTTTACACTATGGGGCTCTACGCTGGAGCCTCTTAAGAGTTCCTACTAATACACACATACTGGCACGCTCGGTCACACATGTACGCATCCACACACACTGGCTCATGCCCCAGTAGGCTGTTTGTTGTTGAGAGAGAGAGAGATCCCTCAACCCTAAGGCGTGTGGGTGATGGGCCATGCCTGCACTCACCACAAATGTGGCTGCTATCCCTCTTTTGCTCGCTGTTTCTCTCTCTCTTTATCTCTAACTCGCTCTCTCTTCTCCCCCATCATCTAGCTTTCCTTTTGAGTTTTCTCCCTCTCTCACTCTTTCTTATGAAAAGTTAATAATCAGCATTTTTTGGGCCTGTGTGTGTCTCTCTCTTTGCCCTGCAGATACTTGGCTTCATGAAGTGAAAGTTCAGAGTTGGTTTGGGGAGAGGTTTGGTTCCATGTGTTTTTGTTTCAAGACACCATCTCCTCTTCCAGCCCTGTGTGTTGTGATCCTAGACTCTTTCTCCTGCTCCATGGTTTTTTGTTGTCTCAATCTATTTCCCTTCCTCTTGTACTCCTCCATCTCCCTAGTCAGAGTAGTACTGTACACAGCACCGCCCTCTTCGTTAACGACATGCAAACTGAGTTGTCTATGATATTGGGATCTCCATTTTGTTAAGGTTTTCTTTAACATCGAGAGAACAGAAAACACGTAAATTATTCATCAGCCCTTTGGAATGACTTAACATCTCGGTGAGGTCTAAAACACCTCAAGGCTCCAATGGTTTTGGTTATGTAAATAGATTTGAATATGATTTGAATGAATGTCAGAGGCTTTTCAAGCAGAGTAGAACAACTGTTTCCGCCTGGTGGAGTTTTGTTGCCTGATGCCTTGACACATGCCTTGCTAAATATGGCAACAAAATATGGAACCTACAACGTCCACCAAATAGAGGAAAGTGTTATTTGCTGTACATATAAAGTGTGTGTGTGTGTGTGTGTGCGCGCACAGGATATTCTCCAGTGTTGCCTAGTGGTGATTTTTCAGTGCAACATTTTTTTGTGTTGATTCAGGAGATACATTAACACTTAATGTTGTTAATAACCAGCATTGAGTGTGATTTGTGTCAGGTTTACTCAGTGGAGAGTAAAACATTCCCATCAAAACGATTGGTTTTTAATATCTCTGTTTTTGCATGTACATTGATTGATTTATTCATCTTGTGCTTCACAAAGATGAATAACAATGTTTTTAGAAACTAATCCAATCAGTTTGGATTTATTGCACCTGTTACTGGAAAGGTTGTTTCAGTGATTTAGGTAGTCTCCTCAGTGTTTAACCCTGACATTCTGAATGAAGGTTGTTTCAGTGATTTAGGTAGTCTCCTCAGTGTTTAACCCTGACATTCTGAATGAAGGTTGTTTCAGTGATTTAGGTAGTCTCCTCACAGTGTTTAACCCTGACATTCTGAATGAAGGTTGTTTCAGTGATTTAGGTAGTCTCCTCACAGTGTTTAACCCTGACATTCTGAATGAAGGTTGTTTCAGTGATTTAGGTAGTCTCCTCACAGTGTTTAACCCTGACATTCTGAATGAAGGTTGTTTCAGTGATTTAGGTAGTCTCCTCACAGTGTTTAACCCTGACATTCTGAATGAAGGTTGTTTCAGTGATTTGGGTAGTCTCCTCACAGTGTTTAACCCTGGCATTCTGAATGAAGGTTGTTTCAGTGATTTGGGTAGTCTCCTCACAGTGTTTAACCCTGACATTCTGAATGAAGGTTGTTTCAGTGATTTGGGTAGTCTCCTCACAGTGTTTAACCCTGACATTCTGAATGTGACGTACAGGCCTGATGTGGCCTGTAAACTAATGATTGGGAAACAAAGCTTCCTAAAGCATTGAGGTTTTCCAGACAATTGTGTTGATGCTTCATTTCGGCAAACAACCACTTGATTGGTTTGATATTGGTTTCGGTAGAAGACAGAAAGGCTACTCTGCGCACACGGTACAGCGTGTGGGACATCATCTATAATAATTGGTCTGCTCTAAATTATTTTGACCAGCAGGTGCCACTAGTGTACACTGTGTTGATCAAAGCCTCACATAATTAACCTATTTTCGACACAATTGGATGAAAAGCCCCAACACTTCAAGAAGCTTCGTTTCTACAATCTACAATCAGCATGGACCGAAAGGGAGGGGAAGGGTGCTTCAAAACTCTGTCAACACTTTCGTCATTGCTGCTGTGAACCGCATCGTAAGAGACATGCCAAACGGAAGAGGTATTAAAAAAAAGACAATTGATGCAATGTTGTTTGAGTTATTTGTGTATCACCAAATTAGCTTGAGATGATTTTACTGCAACACTGCTGACAATGACAAAGTGTAACAGCGTCAGCACTAAGCACAGTGTTAATTTAACACTGAAAAGTTTAGACTGGTACAGATACTTGTTAAATGTCCCCATTGTCAGTGTTGATGTAACACTTTGCTGTGCAGGTGCCACTCCACAACCCATGTTTCCAAAATCAGTGAGGACATAATACAAGTTGTCTTGATCAAATAGGCTAATTTGCCCAAAATAGGGGTTATTCCGGTTGCATGGCCTTTCAAAACCGGCTCCCCTTTGACCAGGGGTTTGGAAGTGGTAGAGGTGGCTAGGACAGGATGTTTTGGGGGGCAGAGGTGGAGGGGTGACAATGGTGGGGGCTGTTTCTTGGACATCTTGGGTGGTGGGTTGGGCTGTGTCTGTGGAAAGGTCTGGGTTTGGTTCTGGGACTGCGTCTTCGTGTTCTCTGGTGGAGGGGGTGGGTTTGGGTTTTGGGTTCGTGGGCCTGGGGTTGGAGTTGGTAGTGTTGACCCTTGCCCTGCCGGTGTCGGGACTAGGGCAAGTTCTGAAGAAGTGGCACCCTTTCCCACACAAGTTGTAGGGGCATGAGGTACATTCTGAGATGGGATGGTTGTCTTTACAGATCTTACAGATGATGGCTATGTAGGCTGCAAAGTTTGGGCGTGCCATAGTTGTGGACGGAGCCCCTGTATTTCCCCAGCATTGCCAGATTAAGCATAAATCAGCTATAAGGCTCACCTCTAGACCTGCAGTGTCTCGTCTCCTCATCAGGCAGCTGGTCTGGTGCTGGTTCTGAATGCTGGGGAGTGTCCGTAGATTGGGGAGTCAGGTTGGGTCACTCACGGTAAAGCCAATGTTGCCCTTCCATCTTCCCCAGTCCTTCCGGCAATTCCGGCCTTGTCCGATGGACCAGAGAGACAATGCCAGTTGCGGTCAATCCACTGTTACCGTTGCTGCCTCCTGGTCCATCCAAAGAAAGGGATAGTGCGAGAGAAGGTAGAGCGACTGACACAACCCCAGAAAATCTCCACCACGCAGAGTTGTGCATAATGAAGAGAAACCAGGGCCATACATAGCGTACCACCACAGTGACAAAGCCATGTGTTCCTTGTAAGTGATAACAATGGACCACTACCATAGAACAGTTAAACTGGTACAACACTTCCACTCACAGGTGGCCAAAAATAACTAAGCCAATCCTCCAATATAATTTCCAGGCATTGCGTTAAATGCGGAAGACACATTTTCGTTGAATGCATTGAGTTGTGCCATTGACTAGGTATGCCCTTTCCCTTTCGAGTGAATTGTGGAGTTACCAACCATGACTGTATTTGATTGTGTCAGACATTTTTGTTTTATTCATTCATTTTCAATCCTGTGGCCTTCACCAAGTGAGTTCCTAGATGAACGATGTAATTACATTTATGACAAATTACATCTCACAAGGCCCTGTTTTGCCTATTGTAACCCTAATACAGTGGTCTGACATTTACAGGTCACATCATGCCTGCAAGTAGAATTGCAAAATTCCAGTAACTTTTGCAAAATGACCAGATTTTTCCAGAAATCCTGTTTGAAGGATTCAGCATTCCCTGATAATTCCCTCCCATTTTGAGGTATCTTTCAACCTGGGATTTCTGGTGAACCTGGGAGAGTTAATCAAATTCTGCAACCCTACCTGCAAGTAGTGATGGGGAGACAAAGCTTCCTGAAGCATTGAGCAATTGCAGCCAAATGTGTCAAATAGGTTAATTACATGAGGCTTTGAGCAACACGTTTTACACTAGCAAGCTTCAGACATCATTGATCAGCTTCTAAAAAAGTCATACAAGCACACTGCTTAGCAATTTCCACGCTTGCCTCGGAGCTCTGGTCTCAAACGTAACATCACAACCTGCATGTCACATTATGCTGGCTTGTATTGACTTACAGTATTAATAGTATTAATAGGACAGCGAATGTGATTAGACCACCATATAATTGGCCTCCATATAACTCTTACAGAATTTCCACATGAGCGGGGATATAGGAAATATAATCAAAGCCTACTGGATTACAATTTGTTCTTATCAAAGGCAAAATAATTCATACTTTTTTCTGTACAACATAGGGACAGCAGATCCTGTTATTGTATGGGACATTTTTGTATGTACTTTTAGAGGCTATTCAGTAGAATACTGAGACTAATAAAGGCAATAGAGGAAGTAACAGCGCAGTTTGATGGCAATGGAAACTGTACTATAGAGGCACAAAATAGGCTGGAGGAAAAACTAAAATAATTGAATCCTACAGACGAAGAACCATATATGTGACAATTTTTCCATTTTAAGATAATCAGTTATTTTTATATTATTAATTGTGTGTACCACATTAGGTGTTTTATGGTTGACAAATAATTTACCATACCCATATCTTCCTACAACAATTTATATTTTTTTGTTATTTCAAAAAATAATTGTTTTATTGCCGTTTTAATTTTAAGAATGTGGAAGAACAGTATATCTCCAGTGATGATTTCAGTTTGTGGAAGAACAGTATATGTGACGTTTTGCATGACTCTTGTAAGATGTCCTTTTTTAACACCTGATATTATGTTTTAAGTACTTTCAAGTACAGATGCCCTTCATGTAAATAACTTAAATGCAATATGTAGTTAATTCATTTGTATGGAGGTTCATTTAAAGGTGGTCTATCAACTTTAGCACTGATGACTATTCTTAAAAGTTGAGTCATGAAATCTTAGTCTCATTTAAAATGAAGCCCTCAATGTGAACATACCATAGAACTACAAAACACTCCCAATCTATACACAGAATGAGTTTGTATTGCACCATTGTGTAACACAGCACTTTTAGAGTTAACGTTAATGTACGTATCATTACTGTCAAAGTTAAACTATGCAAGTGTTCAATATAGCTATTATAATAATAGGCGTTTTGTCTTATTTCTAAGCTGTTCTAAGCCGGAGAGAATCAACGCTTGTTGTTTCTCGTATGGGACAGTGTAGAAACTGTTGAACAGATGCAGCTTGCGCTCATCAGTCACTTTCCACACTCCTTTCTGCACGTCGTGGAACACGCTCTTCCCTGCAGGATACAGTGTAACTAGCTAGCTACTGTAGCCATGTCGAATCATCCGGTGGATGGAGAAAAAGTAGTTACCTATGTTTCTTCTATAATCTAGCAATAACATTTGTAACGATAATGTATGAGTTATTAGCCAACGAACTTTAGCTAATATGTTTTCTCTATAGTTACAAATTAGACAACCCACAACATACATGTTAGTTACTGTACTCTATAGCTAGCTAGCTTGATTGTTTGATATACGGTTCTTCCACATACCTCTTTTGGACAGCTTTACCCAGTTTTGTCTTGACCCTTACGATTTGTATAGGGTTTTCCCGCATCCTGTAAGATCTTCCCTTGCCTGTCTTTCCATTCTTTTAGTTTTGTTTTATGTTTCTTTCCCACATTTCGGTCGATTTTCATCAGCAACAGAAAGGTTGTGCGCTTGTCCGTCCATTCTGAGTGGTGCACATAAACGGTTATTCCACGAGAGCCTATCTTTAAATTTAAAATTATTGTTAATTAGCGCGTGGAAAGCTTGTGAAACCGGTTCACTATAGAAAAAGGGTGTCCAATAATGATTGTTCATGTATATCTCATTTTTTTTTGTAAATGTCACATATATGGTTCTTCGTCTGTAGGATTCAATTGATCAAGAATGATCAAGTGTAATTTATTACAAAAATAAAGCGAATTGGATGAATTTTAAAAAAGCACTACATTTTTCTTACATTTTCAACATAGAAATGCTACCAAAAATATTTTAAAGAAACTGATTACATCATGATTCACCAAATTATATTTTGAAAAAGGCAGCAACATATTTTAAGCATATGTTTTCTTTTCAGTCTCCTCCATCTCCATTGTAATAATATTAATAATTATTGTATAAAATGAACAAATTTATTGAAAGACATGTGTGAAGGCCAACTTACAGAGGAGGAACTTTGAGGCAATTCAATGTTTTCAGTCTGGAAAAACACCAGGGCTTGATAGTATACCAGTAGAGGTATATCAGACCTTTTTTGATGTACTCAAACATCCATTATTAGCAGGAGGAGTAAAACAGGGCTGTCCGTTGTCTCCATATCTATTTATTATAGCCATTGAAATGCTAGTTATTAAACTTAGATCCAACAAGAACATCAACGGGTTTAGAAATCCAAGGGATAAAAACTAAAGTGTCAATGAATGCCAATGACTCTTGTTTTTTCTTCCTCAATCTGGATCCCTGCACAGTGTCATTGAAGATCTTGATCACTTTTCTTGCCTCTCTGGACTAAAACCTAATTAGGACAAGTGTACCATATTACGTATTGGATTGTTAAAATACAAAGTGTTTACCTTGTAGTTTACCAATAAAATGGGCGGAAGGTGAAGTAGACTTACTTGGTATTCATATCTCAAACAATATAAATTAACTTCAATAGAATGTTTGCAAAAACAGATACGATTCTGCAACCTTGGAGAGGTAAATACATGCCTATTTATGGAAAAACTCTTTGGTCCATCACAGTTTACTTACTAATGGCGTTGCCTACTCCAGACAACTAATTTCTTTAATCATATGAGTAAAAAATATTTAGGGGGGGGGGGGCTAAAATGATGAAATAGTAAAGGTTTAAACTTCTCACTAAAAGCTTTACTCATGCATAAGTTATACTTAAACCCAAAATGGTTCTCCAGTAGATAATTAAGAAGGGTACATCCTTTGTTCAAAAATTGCCTTTTGCCTTTTATACAGACTACAATTTCTAATTTCTGACTAATTGAAAATGAAATGTTGCTTAAAGTATCACCCATTCTTAAACAAGACATACAAAGCTGGTTACAATTTCAGTTTTATCCTCCAGAAAAGATAGAACAAATATTACTATATTAAACTCAAATACTCTACCTGTCAAAAGTTTAAGAACACCTACTCATTCAATGGTTTTTCTTTGTTTTTTACTATTTTCTACGTTGTAGATTAATAGTGAAGACGTCAAACTATGAAATAACACATATGGAATCATGTAGTAACCAAAATAGTGTTAAACAAATCCAAATATATTTTATATTTGAGATAATTCAAATAGCTACCCTTTACCTTGATGACAGCTTTGCACACTCTTGGCATTCTCTCAATCAGCTTCATGAGGTAGTCACCTGGAATGCATTTCATTTAATAGGTGTGCCTTCTTAAAAATTAATTTGTAGAATTAATTTCCTTCTTAATGCGTTTGCGCCAATCAGTTGTGTTGTGACAAGGTGTGGGGTATACAGAAGATAGCCCTATTTGGTAAAATACCAAGTCCATATTATGGCAAGAACAGCTCAAATAAGCAAAGAGAAACGACAGTTCATCATTACTTTAAGACATGAATGTCAGTCAATCCGGGATATTTCAAGAATTTTTAACGTTTCTTCAAGTGCAGTCGCAAAAAACATCAAGCGCTATGATGAAACTGTCTCATGAGGACAACCACAGGAAAGGAAGACCCAGAGTTACCTCTGCTGCAGAGGATAAGTTCATTAGAGTTACCAGCCTCAGAAATCGGCAATTAACTGCACCTCAGATTGCAGCCCAAATAAATGCTTCATGGAGTTCAAGTAACAGACACATCTCAACAACTGTTCAGAGGAGTGTTAGGTTCTAATTATTAGAGTAAGACCTCGACGGACACTGTGAAAGCTTAAACCAAGTTTATTCTTCCCAGAGTATCGAGCAGCAAAATCGATAAAGAAATTCACACAACCACTGATATTTAACCCTTTCTCCTATGCTGAGTCTCCTCCTACACATCCGAACAGCCAATGCATCCCTGCTGCTGGACAGAACCTTAGTGAGATCTGTTCTTCCTCACTTCATCTGACCTGATCTCTACCCCAAAGTGCTCACTCCTCCCCAACTCACAGCTGTCATGGTGACTGGTACCAGACTGTGTCTCTTCTCCCAGAGGATCCTTCCCAGAGGATCCCTGATGGCTAACAATAACATATCCTGACATAATGTAAACGTTATACATTACTCTGTCTCCCTCAGTGACATAAGTATATTTCATATTCTCAGAACCCAACAGGAGACTGCGTGAATCAGGCCTTCATGGTTGAATTGCTGCAAAGAAATAACTACTAAAGAACAGCAATAAGAAGAAGAGACTTGCTTGGGCCAAGAAACACGAGCAATGGACATTAGACCGGTGGAAATCTGTCCGTTGGTCTGGAGTCCAAATTTGAGATTTTTGTTTCCAATCGGCGTGTCTTTGTGAGACGCATAGTAGGTGAACAGATGATCTCCACATGTGTGGTTCCCACCGTGAAGCATGGAGGAGGTGTGGGGGTGCTTTGCTCGTGACACTGTCTGTGATTTATTTAGAATTAAAGGCACACTTAACCTGCATGGCTAACACAACATTCTGCAGCGATACGCCATCCCATCTGGTTTGCACTTAGTTCGACTATCATTTGTTTTTCAACAGGACAATGACCCAACACACCTCCAATAGGGGTCGGCCAATTCTGATTTTCAGTGCCGATACCGATTATTGGATGACCAAAAAAAGCAGATACCAATTCATCGGCCGATTTGTGTATACAGTTGAAGTCAGAAGTTTACATACACTTATGTTGGAGTCATTAAAATTTGTTTTTCAACCACTCCACAAATTTCTTATTAACAAACTATAGTTTTGGCAAGTCTGTTAGGACATCTACTTTGTGCATGACACAAGTTATTTTTCCAACAATTGTTTACAGACAGATTATTTCACTGTATCACAATTCCAGTGGGTCAGAAGTTTACATACACCAAGTTGACTGTGTCATTAAACAGCTTGGAAAATTCCAGAAAATGATGTCATGGCTTTAGAAGCTTCTGATAGGCTAATTGACATCATTTGAGTCAATTGCAGGTGTACCTGTGGATGTGTATCAAGTCTTACTGTCAAACTTCTTTGCTTGACATCATGGGAAAATCAAAATAAATCAGCCAAGATCTAAAAAAAATAATTGTAGACCTCCACAAGTCTGGTTTCCAAATGCCTGAAGGTACCACGTTCATCTGTACAAACAATAGTATTGTCGTGTCTTTGGCAATGCCGGATTATTTGATATGACATGCTATTCTATAAAATAATTTTTCCGTAATTAATATCACCTGATTGAGCTAATCATGTAAATGTAATTAACTAGAGAGTCGGGCACCATGAAATAATATTTATAGAGCTGTTATCTTCCGAATAAACTCTTAAAGACCTAGTAATATTTTACATCAATAGCAGTCAATATTAATCTTCATCTTAATTCAGTCTCATCTGAAAGTTGTAAATTCTTGTTTATCTGCACGAACCCTGGCTAACAATTTGAATCAGCAATACAAAATTGGCTTTAATTATTTATTTATTAAATACCTGACTAATCACACAGAATTACACATAATTAAATCATAACTTGATTGCAAATTACGTCATAAAGGAAAACGTCCCTAGCGGGCGGAACAGATATGACAGCTGGTTACACAAAAGAAAAGGGCTGGGTTTGAGTGAAAGAGCGGGAAGACTGAGGAACAAAAGGGAGAAGCTGTGCTATCATAAATACAGTATCTTATGCATTCTAAATGACCGCCCATTTGGAAAAGGAAAATGCAATAAATATTTACTCTGAGCTGCGCTTCGGTAGGTTGGTGGTAGATGGAAAGCTGTGTTGCCCAACCGAGTCCTTTGAAGAATGTCTCTGGTGGTCAAATTAATACGTTGTAGTAACGTCGTTGGGTGATAGACGGGATACTCTGTCTGTTCCTTCCTAACCCTTGTTGCATCTGCTGTTGCTAACTCAACGCCTAGGAAGTATCAATTATGTAGTGTATAAGAGTTCAAAGTTCATACCATTCGCTACCAAAGCTCACGCTGATGTTGGCTTCGTTCTGTAGTTATTATCTGAACCATTCTGACAAAGGACCGTCATCCTACATCCTCGGATCAGGAAGTTATATTGTCGTCAAGGGCTTATATAGGAAGGGAGAGGAGGGCGTGTTTGAAAAGTTTTATAGCCCATGTCCCTTCACAGGGGCGGGCCACTGATTGAGCATAGCTCTAACTTGTGAAAACCCAAATCTCACATTTTAGAAGCTAAAATCACATTTCATCCCATCACGAATAATTTCATATTCAAACATTTAAATTGAACAAAAGTTCCATGTGAATCCGGTAACTCTGATGTGTTGACTTTCCACTGTAGAGTTTGTCATCATATCATTGATGAGAATGTCTCAGATGACAACCAAACTGACATCATATTCATTAAGTACCACCGCATATGTTCAATTGTTCGGATTACTAGAATATAGTTCATTTCCCCCCACCTACTGATGTTCCCAGAATCTCTGTTAACCAAGGGTTTTGCAAATGTAACCTCAGTAGGGTAGAGAGAGGAAAAAGGGGGAAAGAGGTATTTATGACTGCCATAAACCTACCCCCCAGGCCAACGTCATGACAGTATGCAAGTTTAAACACCATGGGACCATTCAGCCGTCATACCGCTCAGGAAGGAGACGCGTTCTGTCTCCTAGAGATGAACGTACATTGGTGCGAAAAGTGAAAATCAATCCCAGAACAACAGCATAGGACCTTGTGAAGATGCTGGAGGAAAGAGGTACAACATTATCTATATCCACAGTAAAACGAGCCCTATATCGACATAACCTGAAAGGCCGCTCAGCAAGGATGAAGCCACTGCTTCAAAACCGCCATAAAAAAGCCAGACTACGGTTTGCAACTGCACATGGGGACAAAGATTGTACTTTTTTGAGAAATGTCCTCTGGTCTGATGAAACAAAAATAGAACTGTTTGGCCATAATGACCATCTTTATGTTTGGATGAAAAGGGGGAGGCTTGCAAGCCGAAGAACACCATCCCAACCGTGAAGCACGGGGGTGGCAGCATCATGTTGTGGGGGTGGTTTTCTGCAGGATGGACTGGTGCACTTCACAAAATAGATGGCATCATGAGGTAGGAAAATGACGTGGATATATTGAAGCAACATCTCAAGACATCAGTCAGGAAGTTAAAGCTTGGTTGCAAATGGGTCTTCCAAATGGACAATGACCCCACGCATACTTGTGGCAAAATGGCTTAAGGACAACAAAGTCAAGGTGTTGGAGTGGCCATCACAAAGCCCTGACCTCAATCCTATAGACAATTTGTGGGCAGAACTGAAAAGGCGTGTGCGAGCAAGGAGGCCTACAAACCTGACTCAGTTACACCAGCTCTGTCAGGAGGAATGGGCCAAAATTCACACAACTTACTGTGGGAAGCTTGTGGAAGGCCTTCCAAAACGTTCGACCCAAGTTAAACAATTTAAAGGCAATGCACCCAAATACTAATTGAGTGTATGTAAACTTCTGACATAAATTCTGACATAAACACATTCTTAAAATTAAGTGGTGATCCTAACTGACCTAAAACAGGGAATTTTTAAATGTCAGAAATTATGAAAAACTGAGTTTAAAAGTATTTGGCTAATGTTTATATTAACTTCCGATTTCAACTGTACATTTGTGCAACGATTGTGCCTTTTTCACGAATGTGCATTTGTTAAATCATTACCCGTTTGGTGAAGTTGAGGTAGGCTCTAATTTAATAATAAATTAACAGGCACCGCAATGATTATATGCAATGCAAGGACAAGGTTATCTAGGTTATCTAGTGATTATGTGAAGATTGATTGTTTTTTATAAGATATAAGTTTAATGCTAGCTAGCAACTTACCTTGGCTCCTTGCTGCCACAATGTCTTTCTGATGCTGCACTCGAGGTGGTCAGGTGGTCAGCCTGCTACACAGTCTCCTCATTGATTGCAATGTAATCGGCCATAATCGGCATCCAATAAGCCCGATTTACCGATTTGTTATGAAAAATTGAAATCAGCCACACCACATTAATTAAACCGACAACAACAGCCAAATTGCTTTTTGTGTAACTCTTGCCGTCTGTCTCTTCAAGATTTGCAACCTTGTTTTAATATTACAATTTCGATCTCCAGCTGTCCCATAGTAATGAAGTTGTCGGGATGAGACAGACAGACAGGCAGCTTTTCTCAGTCGGTCGAAATCATGAATCAGCATCATTTGTATGGATGTATACAAAGAACTATCAATAGAAAACAGGTAAAACGAAATTAAGAGCAATTAGTTTGAAGTCTTTCCAGCTTCAATTTGAAGTGATTGTGTTAGCTGTGTTGGCTAGCTCTCGAAGAACAGTGTCCTGACGAGAGAGCACAATTTTTTATGCTCATTGTAATGGATGTATCCAAATAAATGTCACTAGAAACAGCTTAAGCAAATGCAAATGCAGCTACATTGTTATTCTGGCTGCACTTTTTGTGACTGTAAGTTAGCCATAGTTGGCTAGCTAGCAAGCAAGGAATAAGAACGTTGCCAGACAATATGGCAATAGAACATTAGGAACGAACGACTAGGTCGCATGCATAGATACAGAACAAAAAGACTGAACGACTGGGTCGCCTCTCTGGCACCCGAACTGATAGAACAAACAACCAGCTAGCTCACACCCTCATCTCCTTGCGTTCAGAGCGCACACTTGACGCTCTGGCCGATGATTTGTTTACCTCTGGATAACATGAAAATATCCTAACCAGCTCTGCTGGCAACGATTTCATTATGCTTTTTTGCCGACGTGTTCTGACACTGGCCATATTCTTTTTTTAATGTATTTTTTTAGTTTTCTCCCCTTTTTCTCCCCAATTTCGTGGTATCCAATTGGTAGTTACAGCGAAGGTCGTGAGCCGTGCGTCCTCCAAAACACAACCCGACCAAGCCGCACTGCTTCTTGACACAATGCCCACTTAACCCGGAAGCCAGCCGCACCAGTGTGTCGGAGGAAACGCCGTACACCCGGCGACCGTGTCAGCGTGCACTGCGCCCAGCCCGCCACAGGAGTCGCTAGTGCGCGATGGGACAAGGACATCCCTGCCGGCCAAACCTTCCCCTAACCCGGATGATGTTGGGCCAATTGCTGTGACAGAGCCTGGTCTTGAACCCAGACTCTTTAGTGGCACAGCATTGCCTTAAATCACTGCGCCACTTGGAAAGGCCCCCCTCACTGGCCATATTCAACAGGTGTTGTACACTTTAGCTTAAGACATGTAGCTAGTTACCTAGGTAAACAATTAGCCTAGCTAGGTAAACATCATGTAAGATCGCACACATCACGTCACGTTAGCGAGCGAGCCAGCTACCTAACGTTAGTTAGAGAGCCAGCCAGCTAACGCTAGCTAACAGTACACTTTAGCTTGAAATTAAACCCCTTTCTGTTAAAATTAGAAATGTGTAATATCAGATAATGTAGCTAGCTAGACTAGCTTACCCGAATACATAATCATACATGATGGATGCGTCTTCCTTTCAGGAATGCCATGGCATGTGGTTGCCCTTAGTTTGAAGATGTAATCCGGAGACAGGTGTTTTCTCCATCTCTTTAGCTATCATACTAATTCCACTGATTTCAAAACTTGATCCTCCAGAAAGTGGAGAGCAACACTTATGCAGCTAAACATTTTTAAAAAGCAGAGTTCGACAGGATTACCAACACAGACTGACCAGCTCAATAGACAAAAGCCTTCTTCTATATGGCAGACCAATCTAAACTCATCTCTGGCATGTCCAGCCCACTCACTATCTCAGCCAACCCTGTGGACAATTGGAAGACTTCCAACAGACTGATAATTAATCGAGTGCAACAGATATCATAAACATTTCTAAACTAATCCGGTTAGTTGTTTGCACCCGTTACTCAAATTGTTGTTCCAGTTTGAATGGCTAACGTGGAAGTTTTTCACTTTATTATGAAACTGCAAATGTGATTTTCACATGTAAAGGTTTTTCGCATGTAAAATTACAATTTCTCATGTAAAATTGCAATTCCACATGTAAAAGTGAGATTTTCACATGGAGTTTTCTTACATGTGAACCTGCAATTTAGACTTTTACGTGATTAAATTTCACACGTAAACGTGCAATTCCTCATGTGAATGTTTTTCACCTGTGAAAGTGCATATCACCTGTTGAAAACATGATATTCTCCTCATGTGAAAATGTGGTGTTAACATGTGAACTCTTAAGTTTAAGTTGTGAAAATATGGTTTCATGTTTACATGTGAATCTGCATATTCGATTCAAAACATTTTTTGTAAGGTATGTGTGTGTGTCGGGGAGTTTGAGACCGCAGGGGAATAAGCTCTTATGTCTCGCGCGCACACACACACACACACACACACACACACACACACACACACACACACACACACACACACCAGTTTTCTGGCCATACAAAACGTAAACTCAGCAACATTACGTAGATGCAGAAGGTAAAGAGCATATTTGGTCAATTTCCGCAACAATTAAGAACATTGAATCGAACCAGATACTGTGTGTGACTGTGGGAGAGCTTAGTCTTGCATCTCACTCATCTCACCATCTGTGGTGCTGCTCGTGGCAACGCCATTATGCTGAGTCTACCTTTAAAGCTGTTTTTGTCTGGGGACTGAATAGCCATGACAGTCATGGTTCACATTAAAGAAAGAACACAGCTCTGCATCACTTTACACAGTTCTGACTTACTACTTTCTCTCTGTACAACTCAAAATGTTCTCTGTCTGTACCATACCATTTGTATGGTGCTTATATAACAGTGGAGGCATGTAGGAAGAGATTGTGAGGTTGCAATATGTATAAACAATATGTTCTAACAGCGCTCCAGACTGTGGCCATTTACTCTCATTTTTCAAACCTTTGCAAGCTACTCATTCTACATGGTCACCTCACTCAAAACGTCATATTTTTTCAGAGGATAATACCATGATTTAGTCCAACAGTAAAGTACATGACCCTCATCGTGATTCCTGTAATGAAAGTGTCTCCCTGTCCCTGTACCTGTTTCTCTGGGGCCTGCTGCTGTGTCGAGCTCGACAGAAAAAAAGCTCAGGCAGAAAAAAAGTGTTTGATGCATGACGTTTAAAAATCCAATTGTGAGGAAAACACAGCTGTCATGTTGTCACAATTGAAGAGAGGAGGTTCTCAGCTTTCTATTGGCAGCTATCTTTTTTATTTCTCAACTTTCTCAACAATTTTGAGTTCAATAGCAACTATTTTACAACCAAGATATTTGATATGTCCCTGAGATACAGAGTGTGCATAATGTGAAATTGCAATTGCATAGGCCTCATTGAACGGTAGGCTACAACTGCAACATCTTTCTAGACATAACATTTACTGTTAGATTAGCACATGATTACTAGCAATGGGTGTTATATTTACACTCTAAAAAATGCGGAGTTAAAAACAACCCAGCGCTGGGTAAATAGGACAGAACACATGTTGGGTCACTTAGATTTTTCTAGTTTTTCTTTTATTGGAGGCGTGGCTCACTAGGGATGTGGCTTTCAGATAGGTATTTTTGGCCACCCGTGAGAGTAAATGTCACCCAAGTTCATCTGTTTTGTTGTATTGTCATCACTTGTTGAAAGTCATAAACAGAAAATCTGATGATCTTTGGGTGAAACCACAGCTAAGTAAACATTACAGTTGCTTCTAAACTGACAAAGTTTGATCAAGAAGTTAGTGCTCCCATCCCCATGTCGAACACTTGGATTCAGGAGGCATGACTATTTAGGGAATAGGTAACGTCACCCTAACGCCCCTTTTAATACACCAATGGTAACATGATATTCTCTATCCTAATTGAAATAAGTTCCGCCTTGTAACCAGCATCGGATAAGGTGTGGTTTATATCGCTAATCTACTGGTGCCAAAATGTGACTGTAGGGTGTCCGCATTTATAATTACGTTGTGTGTCACCATATTTGCTTGATGATTTGCAACATTGCTCACTGCATCCAAATTTCTTGACGTAGGCATTTCAAAGAGCTGTCAGTCAAGGCAAGCTCATGAATATAGACTCCCTGCCCCCACTCAGTCCAACTTCCTGGTAGTTAGCCATGAGAGAAAGAGTACTTTTTCTCCGATCTTTAGCATTTCTATCCTCATTATGATTGAATCCCAATGTTGGGATAGAAACCCTTTGTTTTAATATTTAAATAGTAATGTCATTACATTTATATTAAAACATGTAATGTGCAAAAAATATATATATATTTTTTTAACTTTGCAGTCTACAAACCCTTTGGATCCGAATAGAATTATAGGATGCTGCTGTAGATGACTTATCATTTTCAAGATGGAGCTCATTTTCTCACATTTCAAACAAACTGCTAAAAAACAAATGACAATTACAAGTTAACTTTTAAAGAGCACAACCTCTTTAATAGGACAGCACATTCATGTCAATAGGAATAACACTCATGTTGTCGTCCATTGTGTAAAGACACTCACTATCAAAAACGATTAGCACTCAACACTACAAAACATCCTAGAGTATTTCAATTGTAGTACATTTGACAAAATTATGTGACCATAGGACAATATTCAGAAAGTATTACAAATCCCACACAAAGTAGGCTATTTGATTGTACAGACCAGGCCTGACACAAAATATAGAAATGGTAGCCTACTTTGACCAACATTCAGTGAATGCAACAGGTATTAGATTTGATAAAGAGAGAAGATACAAAACCCAACAACTGTTCAGAGACAATAAAAGATCTGTAGGACAAATTCATATTTCACCCTGTCATTTTAGTGTTTGCATTTAACCTACAACATCTGGAAGCGTGGCCCCATCCTGCAAAGTGGACACAGAGCACCCAAAGGAGGTTTTTACACATCTCTCATCTTTGCCCTGCGTCCACTCCAGATGCACACCATTCAAACTTCACCTGCTTTCAGATCAGTTACAGAGTCCACTGGCCCTGATGCCACAGTCTTGTCTCCCCTCTTCCTGCCACTGTAGCCATGTCACAAAGTGAATGCTGCATTTTGAATGCCTTCAGGGACCCGTGCCTGTGGTTTCTGGGAAGGGGCGTTTACAAGGTCCCCCACAGAATGTATGCATTTATAATGGAAATGTTGAGCATTCCCCAATACACATACATTCACCATTTTCTGCCTGTGCATCCAACAATGTAATAGCTCCTCAGTTGGTCAAGATGATCAATCCTGCCCATTTTCTTCTTGTCATCCTTTACAAGCTCTCCAAAACCCCTGCAACTGTTACTTTAGGCCCATGTTGGGTGGTACAAGGGTGAATGGTGGGACTAGGAGCAGACACACTCAGGTGTGCTATCCCTCTTCCTCTTCCTCCTCCTATCCCTTTTCTTCGTCCTGTCCGTCCTCTTCTTCCTCCTCCTCCTCTCCCTCTGCTTCGTCCTCTGTCCTCTTCTTCCTCCTCTCCCCCTTCCCTCCATGTTCTTCTCCTCTCCTTCACTCTCCTCTTACTCCCCTCCTCGCTCTCTTCTCTAACTTCTCTTCTTCCCTACCTTCTGCTGCTGCGCCTTGACTCTCCACATCACTTCCATCACTTCCACTGACCTAAAGGAACAGAGTAACAGAGGGAGAGGAGCAACAAATAGTATACAATTATGTTCAGGAACATAATCTCTCCCTCTTCCTGTTTCTCAACCATACACGTACACTCTTCCTAATAAGATTCCACACACAGTCTCTCCCTCTTCCTGTTTCTCAACCATACACGTACACTCTTCCTAATAAGATTCCACACACAGTCTCTTCCTGTTTCTCAACCATACACGTACACTCTTCATAATAAGATTCCACACATAGTCTCTCCCTCTTCCTGTTTCTCAACCATACACGTACACTCTTCCTAATAAGATTCCACACACAGTCTCTTCCTGTTTCTCAACCATACACGTACACTCTTCATAATAAGATTCCACACATAGTCTCTCCCTCTTCCTGTTTCTCAACCATACACGTACACTCTTCCTAATAAGATTCCACACACAGTCTCTCCCTCTTTCTGTTTCTCAACCATACACGTACACTCTTCCTAATAAGATTCCACACACAGTCTCTCCCTCTTTCTGTTTCTCAACCATACACGTACACTCTTCCTAATAAGATTCCACACACAGTCTCTCCCTCTTTCTGTTTGTCAACCATACACGTACACTCTTCCTAATAAGATTCCACACAGTCTCTCCCTCTTCCTGTTTCTTAACCATACACGTACACTCTTCCTAATAAGATTCCACACACAGTCTCTCCCTCTTTCTGTTTGTCAACCATACACGTACACTCTTCCTAATAAGATTCCACACACAGTCTATTTCTGTTTCTCAACCATACACGTACACTCTTCCTAATAAGATTCCACACACAGTCTCTCCCTCTTTCTGTTTCTCAACCATACACGTACACTCTTCCTAATAAGATTCCACACACAGTCTCTCCCTCTTTCTGTTTCTCAACCATACACGTACACTCTTCCTAATAAGATCCCACACAGGCTCTCGCTCTGCCTCTCTCTTTCTTTCTCTCTCTGGGTCTCTCGTTCTTGCACTCACACTCCTCCAATCAACTCTTGCTTTCTTGCCTGACAGACTAACTACAGAGTTCTCCAAAGTTAGCTGATTAGTAACCGAGCTGGGGCAGTTTCCAAATGAATTGCATCGGTAGAAACAGGTCAATAACCCCAAAACCCAACTGAGTGACTTAACTGGCTGGGTCAAAATAACCAAGTGTTTGTTTGGACCAATATTGTTTTTATCACAGTATTTTTTTTTGCGTTAGCGCTCTGGCTAATGTGTTTTGAGTTTTCACTTACTCAAGTGGTGAATTAGCCCCAAATAAATTAGCCTATGATATAGTGCACATAAAGATGCAAACAAATTCATCTCTATTAAATAAAATAAAAATCTGGAGACTTATTGCAGTAAAATATAACAAAAATAGCCTAATTGTCATGCATTTTGGGTTGACAATCACTTGACTAGGTTGAACATTGCAATATTTAGAATAAAAAATATATTTTGTTGAATACCATTTCAGTCGTCTGTTACACTTCTGAATAAAGCACTATGAATTATTTTACAAGATGCTGACATGGGAATAAACAACTTGGTTTGACAAATTCATGGGCTGGTGCCACTAATACCACCAGGGGGAGCCCTGTTTTAATGCTATGCTTGTAACAGTTGTCTGATAGAGAGATATTCATTCAATAGAGAATACCAGATGGGAGTGGGAGAAGTAAGGAGATGAGTGTATATCATTGCTGTAAACTGCTGCTCACGTCCCACTGTTTTTAAAGAGAAAGGGGGAGATAGAGAGGAGGCAGGGGCCATTATGTAACGTGACAGAGGAAAGCCAGGATGGGTGGAGCACAGATGGGGGAGGAGAAAGGGGCGGGGCCGAGGGAAAAGGGAGGTGGAGGGGACAAAGGGGAGAGAGAAATAGACTGCTGACACAGACCAAAAGCCAGTGCTGTCCAAATTTCAGAGGAGTAACCCTACTGTCCCTCCAGTCTGTCCCGCTACAGAGAACTGGACCAATATCAAAACACACCTGTGACAAATATGTGGGTGGGAAGTGTGTGTAGGAGGGGTGAGTCGGGTGCAAGCTGGAGATGGAACATGTGGCGCAGCGGTCTAAGGCACTGCTAGAGGCGTCACTACAGACCCTGGTTTGATTCCAGGCTGTTTCACAACCGGCCGTGATTGGGAGTCCCATAGGGTGGTGCACAATTAGCCCAGCGTGGTCCGGGTTAGGTTTGGGGTAGGCCGTCATTGTAAATCAGAATTTGTTCTTAACTGACTTGCCTGGTTAAAGGTTTTATTAGTAAATAAAAGGCTCTGCCCAGGGCAGTGTTACTGTGTGTGTTCCCTATGGATAAGGTGATGTTGTTCAACCCCTTTCCTCACCCAGCCAAGGTCACAATAGATTTCATGTCAGTCTGAACAAGAGGCTGCAGCACAGCCAAGGGAGGATAGACACAATCACTGAATCCAGTAGTTTCATGACAGAGTTTCATGTTAAGTACCCACGTTGTGGATCGGACAAAAAGACGTATGGATAGATAGATGGATGCTATTTATAAGGCCTATTTATATCAGTGTGATTTGTGATCATGGAGCATCATTGACCCAGTGTCTGTGTAAACCCACTGTGTAAACCCACTGTGTCAGCCCACTGTGTCAGCCCACTGTGTCAGCCCACTGTGTAAACCCACTGTGTCAGCCCACTGTGTCAGCCCACTGTGTCAGCCCACTGTGTCAACCCACTGCCTCTCTGTGGTGGTAACTTCCTTATAGATAGGCCAAAGAAAGGCTAAGTTACTAAAACAACATTCTGGTGAACTTCTAGTAATAGCCCCTCGGTTTCCTGGATGATACACACACATTTTATTTTAGATGTGAATAAATCATGGCTACTTTTAGTAGATGTCTTAAATGATCCTCAGTTAATTTGGAACTCAGAAAAAATTAGAATGTCTGCCTTGTTGTATATCCTAATCCACAAGTGACATTGTTTCAATCCCAGTTGAATGTTCATCAGATTATACACACATATCTGATAGTACCTGATGTGTGTATATGAATGTGACTGTATGTGTGACCTTGTGAGTGTGTTTATTATCTCTCGATTGGTTTTATAAGTAGCTAGGCTGCTAGTCATGTGTAGATGTGTGTATATGAATGTGACTGTATGTGTGACCTTGTGAGTGTGTTTATTATCTCTGTGGATTGGTTTTATAAGTAGCTAGGCTGCTAGTCATGTGTAGATGTGTGTATATGAATGTGACTGTATGTGTGACCTTGTGAGTGTGTTTATTATCTCTGTGGATTGGTTTTATAAGTAGCTAGGCTGCTAGTCATGTGTAGATGTGTGTATATGAATGTGACTGTATGTGTGACCTTGTGAGTGTGTTTATTATCTCTGTGGATTGGTTTTATAAGTAGCTAGGCTGCTGGTCATGTGTAGGCCATCTGTATTTTTCTGTTCTCTTGTGTAAGCATTGATATAAAGTTATCTGATGAACAACAGTAGGTTGACCATAGAGGGAGGTGCACTCAAGGGTAAAGTCTCACACACACACACACCACACAACATATTTTCAGATGTTAGACTTGGTCAAACACGAGGTTTGCCTGAGCAACAGCGATGTGTAAAAGTCTCTGTGGCCCTCTACTCTTCTCTGTGTTGTTGTTTTGGTCTGTTATAAAGAGGGAGTGTTTGATGCATTCCTTTCAGATCTGTCTACATCCCATCCAGCACGGTTTCTCTCTCATGTTTGGAAGTCAACCCAGTTAGAAGAGAAACGCAGGATAAGTTTTGGTTGTGTGTTTACTTAAGGCAGACATTTTGGTGGCGTGTTTGTGGTGGAGCTTTGCCAGGGTTTAGGGCTTGGCTGAGAGCACTCCTCAAACCAGTTTACTCTGGTTGTGTAGTTGAGCAGTCTGGAGGCGAACCTCTTAAAGCTGCAGACTATTTGTCTGTGTGTTTTTTCGTATTATTATTGTGAGTTTGTGTTTACACTTCATTTAATTTGTGTGTGGTGAATAGGTGTGTGGATCTTTGCTTCACCATTTCCTTGTGTGACAGAACTTTTTATGTTTGAGATTTTGTATACATGAGTGTGTGTGTGTTCCTTGACTCGGTTTTAAACAGTCCGGTGAACTCTAAGCCTCGAGGGAAAGAAAAAGAGGAAAGGAAAGAGGGCAGCATGGATGTTGGTCTTTCCAACACAATGACACAGATTACTGCAGGCTCTCTGTGTGTTATTATAATATCCTCTCTCCCTGTTCTCTTTCTGTCTCTGCCTGTGTCTGTACGCAGATTTCCCCGTGCCAGTCTAAGTGGGCAGTATAAATACAAGGTTGGGAGGTTATAACAACACTACCAACCATCTCTCCTTGTCTCTCTCTCTCTCTCTCTCCTTGTCTCTCTCTCTCCTTGTCTCTCTCCTTGTCTATCTCTCTCTCTCTCTCTCTCTCCGTCACTCTCTCTCTGTCTCTCTCTCTCTCTCTCTCTCTCTCTGCTTGTCTCTCTCTCTCTCCTTGTCTCTCTCTCTCTCTCCTTGTCTCTCTCTCTCTCTCTCCTTGTCTCTCTTTCTCTCTCTTTCTCTCCTTGTCTCTCTTTCTCTCTCTCTTTCTCTCTCTCTTTCTCTCTCTCTCTTTCTCTTTCTGTCTCTCTCTTTCTGTCTCTCTTTCTCTTCTCTTTCTGTCTCTTTCTCCTTCTCTCTCTCTCTCTCTGTCTCTCTCTCTCTCTCTCTCTCTCTCTCTGTCTCTCTCTCTCTCTCTCTCTCTCTCTCTGTCTCTCTCTCTCTCTCTCTCTCTGTCTCTCTCTCTCTCTGTCTCTCTCTCTCGCTCTCTCTCTCTCCTTGTCTCTCTCTCTCGCTCTCTGTCTCTCTCTCTCTCTCTCTCTCCTTGTCTCTCGCTCTCCTTGTCTCTCTCTCTCCTTGTCTCTGTGTCTCTCTCTCTCTCTCTCTGTCTCTCTCTCTCGCTCTCTCTCTCTCCTTGTCTCTCACTCTATATTTCTGTCTATCTCTCCTTGTCTCTCTCTCTCCTTGTCTCTCTCTCTCCTTGTCTCTCTCTCTCCTTGTCTCTGTGTCTCTCTCTCTCTATCTCCTTGTCTCTCTCTCTCTCTCCTTGTCTCTCTCTCTATCCTTGTCTCTCTCTCTCTCCTTGTCTCTCTCTCTCTCCTTGTCTCTCTCGCTCTCTGTCTCTCTCTCTCTCTCTCTCCTTGTCTCTCTCTCTCTCACACTCTCTCTCTCTCTCCTTGTCTCTCGCTCTCTTTCTCTCACTCTCTCTCTCTCTCCTTGTCTCTCTCTCTCTCTTTCTCAAATTCAAATTCAAGCTGCTTTATTGGCATGAAAAACATTGTGTCAATATTGCCAAAGCAACAATGTATACAATATACATTGTAACAAAATTGTAAATGATAACAAATAATAATATAAAATGGTAGTAAATAATAATACAAAAATAAATACAATAAAATGGTAACAGTCTACAGTAAACATTAATAATTATAGTAATAACAATAATAGTAATAATAAGTAAGTTACTGTTTACTATGCAGATGTTATTATTCAGTGTCCCTCAGGCTATGGCAGGAAAATACATATTTGGCTGCAAGAGGAGCCATTGCTCCTTCGCCCATGAGTATTCTTAGTCTTTCCTCTGGGTTCAATTTGTAAAAATGTGGAATATATGTAGTCATTTCTGTGAATAATGAATCTCTTTGTGAGGAATATTTATCACAGTAAAGGAGAAAGTGCATCTCTGTCTCTACCTCCCCTGTCATGCAGTGACCACATACACGCTCCTCTTTGGGTAGCCATGTCTTTTTATGTCTGCCGGTTTCTATTGCCAATCGGTGGTCACTCAGCCTGTACTTGGTAAGGATCTGTCTCTGCTTTGTATCTCTGACAGAGTAGAGATAATCAGCCAATTCATATTCTCTGTTTAGGGTCAGATAGCAATTTAGTCGGCTTTGGGATTTTGTTTCGTTTTTCCAGTATTGTAAGTATGATTCCTTTGATTGGTTCATGATTTTGTTTATTGGAATTCTTTCTTTTGAAGCAGTGCTGGTGTCAGCTTGATTGGTGAGGTCCAACACCAGCTGACTGAGAGGGCTCGTTTCTGGGCTCAGCTCTTGGGCTTGAAGTGCTTTAAATTGCAGACTCGAATTTGGACTTGAATTTAGATGTAGACAAAATTTTAATGATCTTTTCTGTATTTTCATTATTACTGGAAAACGGCCCAATTCTGCCCTACATGCATTAGTTGGTGTATTTCTCTGGACTTGTAGAATTTTCCGACAGAATTCTGCATGTAGGGTTTCAATTGGATGTTTGTCCCACATTTTAAAATCCAGTTTATTGAGTGGCCCCCAAACCTCACTTCCATAAAGTGCTATTGGTAGGATTACACTGTCAAATATTTTTGTCCAAATTCTAATTGGGATGTTGATTTTGAATAATTTCATTTTTATTGCATACATTGCTCTGCGGGCTTTTTCTTTGAGTGCCTTCACTGCCATATTAAAGTTTCCCGATGCAGATATGGTCAGACCAAGGTAGGTGTAATTTTTTGTGTGTTCAGTTAAGGTGTTGTTCAGGGTGAATTTACATTTTTGTTTCTGACATCTGGGTTTTTTTTGGAAAATCATGATTTTAGTTTTTTGGAAATTTACTGCCAGGGCCCAATTATGGCAATATTGCTCCAGAATATTAATGTTTTGTTGAAGACCTTCTTTGGTTGGTGATAGAAGTACCAAGTCATCAGCATATAGCAGGTATTTCACCTCTGTGTCAAATAGTGTGAGTCCTGGGGCTGGAGATTGGTCCAACATGTCTGCTAATTCATTGATATAAATGTTGAAAAGATTTGGACTCAAATTGCAGCCTTGTCTCACACCTCGACATTGTGAAAAAAATTCTGTTCTTTGGTTTTTGATTTTTATTGCACACTTATTTTCTGTGTACATACATTTTATTAAGTCATACACCTTACCACCAAGCCCACTTTGTAGAATTTTGTAGAATAGCCCTTCGTGCCAAATCGAATCAAATGCTTTTTTAAAGTCAATAAAGCAAGCAAAGATTTTGCCCTCTTTTTTTGGTGGACGTGTTTATTAATTAGTGTGTGTAAGGTGTATATATGGTCAGTAGTGCGATGGTTAGGGAGAAAGCCAATTTGACATTTACTTATTACATTTTTTTCTTGAAGAAAGGTTTGAATTCTTGAATTCAAAATGCTACAGAAAATCTTTCCCAAGTTACTGTTGACGCAAATTCCCCTGTAATTATTGGGGTCTGATTTGTCTCCACTTTTGTGGATAGGGGAGATGAGCCCCTGGTTCCAGACATCAGGGAAGCAGCCAGAAGTTAAAACCATGTTGAACAATTTAAGCACAGCATTTTGCAACTCAGGTGTGCTGTTTTTCAGCATTTCATTTCTGATGTTGTCTACACCACAAGCCTTTTTTAATTTAATAGATTTTAGCTTTTCATTTAGTTCTTGTTGGGTTATTGGGTAATCTAATGGATTTTGGTTGTTTTTAATGACTGATTCCAGGATGTTCAATTTTTCTTTAATTTCTAACTGGTTCTGGTTTAAGTCTTTTTGTGGGATGTTTTTGTATAGATTATCAAAGTAAGTTTTCCAAATTCCTACATCTTGTATGGCTAATTCTTGTGGCTTTGATGTGCTTAAATTGTTCCACATGTCCCAGAACTGATTTTGGTCAATTGCGTTTTCAATTTCATCAAGTGTCTTGTTGGTATAATTCAATTTCTTGCATTTCAGTGTTTGTTTATACTGTTTCAGAGTTTCAAAGTATTCATATCGTAGCTCTGGGTTGTTTTGCTGCTTATGTTTTTTGTTTGACATTTGTCTTAGGTGTTTTCTAATTGTTTTACATTCATTATCAAACCATTTGTCAGAAACATTTTGATTTTTGCTTCTGATGTTACATTGCTTTGGTTTTCTCAAATTTGCTTTCGATGCTGCTTTTTGGAATATGCAGTTGATGTTTTGGGTAGCTGAATTGACACCATCTTTATTGTTTTGGTACTGTGAGTTATTGAAAAACTGTATAGAGTTCATCATTTCATTTGAGTTCAATGTTTCAACGAATGCCTCTGCACTGTTTGGAGCCCATCTGAACGATTGGTTTATGTTGTAAAGTTTATTGGGCTGTTTTTTTGAATGAATATTGCCGGTTAATTTCTTCAGAAACACGTTGATCTGACTGTGATCTGACAATGGTGTCTGTGGTCTGACAGTGAATGGACTAATGGAGGAGGGGTCAATGTCAGTGATGGCATAATCGACTACACTTGTCCCAAGAGCTGAGCAGTAAGTAAACTGACCTAAAGAGTCCCCTCTGATTCTACCATTAAGCATGTACAGGCCTAAGGCTCGACAGAGATGTACTAACTATTTTCCATTTTTGTTCAGTATTTGGTCAGGACTGTTTCTATTATTTATAATAGGGCTACTGTACAAGGAGGGGTGTCCAAATATGTGGTGGTTACCTCCCGCATCAGTGTAGTCAGGCTCAGAACCTGTTCTTGCATTGAAATCTCCACAAAGAAGCACTTTACCCTGCACCTGAAATGTAATGATTTCTGTCTGGAGATTGTCAAAAAACTGATCATCATAATATGATGAATCTGAAGGAGGAGCATAAGCTGCACATATGTATACATCATTGTCACAATAGATTGTACCTTTGTTAAGTTTTAGCCAAATGTGAGTGGTACCTTTTTTCATTTCATTCAGTGCTAAGTCCTGCTTATGCCAAATGATGATTCCACCTGAGTCTCGGCCCCGTTTAACATTTTTATGTTTGATTGATGGTAGTAAACTTTCTCTATAGCCTGAGGGACACTGAGTATCTATGTCTCCACGACACCATGTTTCCAGTAGGATTATGATGTCCTGTCCCTTGATGTTTTTAATCAATTCTGGATTAGTTGTTTTATAACCAAAATGTGAAGAGTATAGGCCCTGGATATTCCAAGAGCTGATAGTTAATGATCTCATTTATAATAAGTGATATTCACTGGTTTGAGTAAAGTACATCGAAAAAAACAAAAAAAATAAAATACTATATATATATATATACATATATATACATATACATACACATACATACACATATACATACATACATACATACATACATACACATACATATATATATATATATATATATATATATATATATATATATATATATATATATATATATATACATACACATACACATACATACATACACACACACACACACACATACACACACACACACATACATACATACATATATGTATATATATATACATACACATACACATACACATATATATATATATATATATATATATATATATATATATACACACATACATGCACATACACATATACACACACATACATACATACATACACACACACGCGCACACACACACACACACACACACACACACACACCATTACATATAATAATTATTATAATACCGGTGTCAATACATTTAGGAATATTTGTAAACAAATTAATAAGAATGGAATAAGATTGCACTGTACTTATTTTATGTGCAATCTGCAACCCTGTGTGTTTGTGTGTGTGTGTGCGTGTGCGTGCCCGTGTGTGAATTAAAGGGACTGTCTAGCTCAGTAGTCTGCATATTAGTTGCAGTAGTTGGCGCACCTCTCCTATCTCTGATTGTTCTAGGGGTCTTCTGCCAAAGGTTACCTCAGCATATGTAGGCTGACGATCTAATTGATACATGGTGTGGACTGCATCATGTGGTCTACTTCCCTGAAGGGCAGTGTTCTGACCGACCCTGGAGTAGTGGTCAGAGCTGTGTTGTGATGGGCTGGGTCTAGTAGAGCTGTGTTTTGATGGGACAGGTCTAGTAGAGCTGTGTTGTGATGGGCCGGGTCTAGTAGAGCTGTGTTGTGATGGGCCGGGTCTAGTAGAGCTGTGTTGTGATGGGCCGGGTCTAGTAGAGCTGTGTTGTGATGGGCCGGGTCTAGTAGAGCTTTGTTGTGATGGGCCAGGTCTAGTAGAGCTGTGTTGTGATGGGCCAGGTCTAGTAGAGCTGTGTTGTGATGGGCCAGGTCTAGTAGAGCTGTGTTGGGATGGGCCGGGTCTAGTAGAGCTGTGTTGTGATGGGCCAGGTCTAGTAGAGCTGTGTTGTGATGGGCCAGGTCTAGTAGAGCTGTGCTGTAATAAGCCATGTCTGGCTCTTTTCTCCTCGGGATGGTGGAGGTACTGTTGTTTCAGAAGGTGGGGCGGGGGACCTTTGTTGCTGGGGTGATGGGTGTGTGGGTCCCTGCCAAGTGTTGCATCTTTTAGGTCCTTGGCAAAGGTTCTGATACTGTCCTGATCAAGATGTATATTATCATATAAGTGTTGACATGTCAGAGTGGGGTGGTGAGCCGTTCTGACGTTGAGCAGTGAGGCACAGTCCACAGTGATCTGTTGATTTATTTTGTCGATCAACTTTTCTGGGAAGTCTTTTCTTGGTAGGAGGGTGGACACAACTATATTGGTTGTTGGGAACATAGCCTGTGCCCGTTCTGCCACTCTTCTCACTGCCCCAGATACATTTTCACCTTTGGCATGAAGGTTGTTTGTGCCAGTGTGGATGATGATGTTGTCAGGGGTGTCAATCCTGGTCTGACTGAGTAGCTGCATTGCACTCTCAGTTGTAGGACACCAGAAATTATACACCTGGTGTCTAGGGAATAATCTTTCCTGGACTAAGAACTTCCCATTTGAATCAATTAGAATTGCAGTTGTGGGTGATTGTCTGGGTGGAGCAGACTGGGAGGCTGGTATTCTGACCTGGGCTGGAGCAGACTGGGAGGCTGGTAGGTTAACCTGGGCTGGAGCAGACTGGGAGGCTGGTATTCTGACCTGGGCTGGAGCAGACTGGGAGGCTGGTAGGTTGACCTGGG